>NC_047042.1:28167674-28312674 GCF_011762595.2 Tursiops truncatus | reverse complement strand
GATGGTAAAGGGAAGCAAAGCATGGCTTTTTCCCCATCATGTTGGGAATAACTTAAGAGAAAAACCAGCTTTGTGTAGAACTGCCTTTTTGTTTTCCTTCTTAGAAGGCATATGCACCCAAGTAAGAATTAACTGGATTCTCTGTTCCAGGACCCTGAATATAACTAAATGTTGGCTTTAAAGTGTTTATTATGTATCAATTTCTGTACAAGGCATTGCACACGTATTACCTAGTTTAATTGTACAACAGCAGTGAGGTATTACTATATTCAGTTCACAGATGAAGGAACTCAAGTCAGGAAGATCATGCCAACAGTACATAGAGGAGAACTTACCAAAGCCCGGTTTGTCTTTACATGAAAACGCCACGATGCCCAAGTCTCCATACTCCAATTATCTGAGGTCTATGAAAACTGTAATCCCAGCTGTCTGAAATTACCCTGCCCGAGCAGCATGCCACAACAAGCCCCAAAGCCCTCTTTGTGCTACAGTTCAAATACAATTCAAACACAATCACGGAACCTCCACCAAGCAAATGGTAGGCTTTGTGAAAACTACTAAAAGCACAAGCGAAAAAGAGATCCCTCGGAATACTTCACCAGTGGGTCATTTTCCATAAGTCAGATTTTCAAAATTTAACAGCTAGGAAGAAAGATTTCCACCTGTATTAATTAGTTTCCTATTGTTGCTGTAACAAGCGCAGACCAAGCAGCTTAAAACAATAAAAATTTTGAAACTTACAGTTCTGAAAGCCAGCAGTCCAAAACAGGGGTCACAGGGTGTCAAGGTGTCATCAGGGCCGAGCTCCTTCCCGGAGGATGCCGATATTTCTCGGACCGTGGCTTCCTTCCTCCATCTCCAAAGCCAGGAGCTGCCACGCTCTCACACCTCCTCACTCTGACACTGACTCTTCAGCTCCAGCCCTGTGTCCATTTAAGTACCCTTGTGATTACATTGGGCCCACCTGGTGGATAATCTGGACTAATCTCCTTAATTGAAGATCAGATAACTTGCGATCTTACTTTCACCTGAAACTTTAATTCTCCTTTGCCATGCAACACAATATAGTTAAAAGTTCCAGGGATTAGGATGTAGACACCACTTAGGGACCATTATTCTGCCTACTACACAACCATTTTAAAAATCACAGTGGAAAATCAAAAGTTGTAGTAGAGACAAAAGGGCAAATATGGACAAAACCTCAAATTGCTTATCTTCAAATTCTAAACACTGGAAATCAGTAAATGTCCCTGGCAGGAGCATAAGGATGAACACAAAAATCCCTCTAAGACTTCTTGGGAATTTCAGAAGCAGCATGAAAGGACAGTTCCAATTCTGGTGCCTGAAAATTGTGTGACCTTAAGCATGTCCGTGAACTTGTATTTCTGGACCTCAGATTCCCCATCTTCAAAATAACAGGGTCTGAGTAGACGACCCCTCATATCATTTCCAGTAGGTAGAGTATGATCTCCAAAAAAGAGGTTTTTGGTTTTTTTTTTTGTGGTACACGGACCTCTCACTGTTGTGGCCTTTCCTGTTGCGGAGCACAGGCTCTGGATGCGCAGACTCAGCGGCCATGGCTCACGGGCCCAACCGCTCTGCGGCATGTGGGATCCTCCCAGACTGGGGCACGAACCCATGTCCCCTGCATTGGCAGACGGACTCTCAACCACTGCACCACCAGGGAAGCCCTCAAAAAGAGGGTTTTGATGACGATATGAAACTCTGACAAATGTGGATACTAGTGGCCCGTAATGACATAGCACCTGCCAAAAAACAAGGCAATTAACATTTTACTACTTTAAAAAAATGTGCAATCTGATACTGAAGTAATAGTGCAATCGTGAGCAGGGAGTCTTTTTCTTATGATTTGCAGATGATGATGGACAGACTTAGAAGCATTTGGGTCAAAGTAAAGTAAATACCTATGAGGATTATTATATGAAATAATTTTTACTTAACTTTCTTATTCATTGTATTCATTGTCATAGAAAATGAAAATTAATTGAAATCCTATAAACAGAAACATAAGCTGTTTTTTACAGTTAAAAACAATTGCGCTGAAACATGATTAATGGGCTAGTGAAAGCAGTTGTCAAACAAAAATTTATAACTGACAGACAACAAAAGAATCTCATATTTATGATATTTCATATCATATAAATTAGGATTTATGATTTTGTAGTATATCTCAGACTTTAAAACCAAAATAAAAACTCAAATTCCAATTACTTAAAAGAATAATTAATAAAAATGGATAAAGCAGAAAAGCACTTTCTGATATCAAATATGGGCCATCTTGTTTTAAAACCACATTAGTCAAAATTATTCTTTGAATACATGTACCCCTTTCTCTTCATATTAAATGTAATTGTACATATGTCGCTCAATCATAATTTTGTGGGTGATGATTTTATAATAGGCCATAACTTGTTGAAATTCGAAGAAGACACCTTGTGGCTAGAAAAAAAAATAAAATCAACTTCAAGGAAAAGCAGATGGGGTTAAGGCAAAGATAAAACCGGTAAGGAAAAGACATTCCAAGATATGTAAACTTCTGTAATCCCTTTGGTCCTTCTTTTCCTTATTTGTGACATATATAGTGTTTCCTATCTATCAGATCTGTGATTCAAGAGGTGCACTGATAGAGTCCAGGAGATCCAAGTAACAACTGCAAGATGCAACTTGCTCAATATTAAAAGGCGTAAGAGCGTTCCAGACAAAGGCTGAAGAAATAAGACTCGCAGAAACTGACTGAGTTGAATGGGGTGGAAGGCAGTGGGGGAGGAAGTTGGAGGCAGTTATAGGTGAAAAGATGTTCTGTGCTTGGGATCTTGGGCCAAGTTAAATTAGATAATTGCAAAAAAGTGCAAGTAGATAATTGGAGTGTGGTTTAGGCCTGGAATCCTTTGGGATTACAGGGAAAGTCCCAAGAGCCACCAAGAACAGTGAGGTTGCAATAGAGCTGAAATTGAGGCAGAAAAAGCCTGAAAAGGAAATTTGGAGAGAGGCAAATTGTCATTGGTGGCTAAAATGTAGCGTGAGAGCTAATATATAGTTGATACTCAGTAATACATTGCCCAATTTATTTTATATACCATTTATACAATCAGATGACAGTAATTACAAAGATTTGGCATTCATTCTTCCAAGTTACATTCTGTAACTAAGTTATTTTCTTCTTAGGAAAGCTACAGAGGTACCTAAAAGATGATGCAGATCTAAGAAGGAGAAATTCAAACTTAAAAATATTTATTGGACTAATATACTACCGAATGTAAAACCGATAGCTAGTGGAAAGCAGCCGCATAGCACAGGGAGATCAGCTCAGTGCTTTGTGACCGCCTAGAGGGGTGGGATATGGAGGGTGGGAGGGAGGGAGATGGAAGAGGGAAGAGATATGGGGATATATATATACGTGTAGCTGATTCACTTTGTTACAAAGCAGAAACTAACACACCACTGTAAAGCAATTATACTCCAATAAAGATGTTTAAAACAAATACATTTATTGGATTTCTGCCTTGTTAATGGCATTAGATACTGGAACAAGGAGAAAACACTGTAATAGAGTAGTAAGAATATTTTGTTTATGCAAAGTTTTACAAAAGCTCATTATCTGTCATATGATGAACATTTAATAAATGTTGATAGGGATGACAATGATGACTGGATAATAAATAAGAAGGCTTAGATGTTAATTTTAGTTCTGCTAGTTACCAGTTATGTTTTCTTCTGAACGTCATTAACCTCTCTTTAATCTTAGTTTCCACCTTTAATTAAATCATAAAGAAAAATACCTCTTGTACACCTATTGGATGGGATTTTTGAGAAGAAAGAAGACAATGAATCTCTTCTATCTATCTATCCAGCTATCATTCCTTTTTGTAAACTCTAAAAATCATAAGAATCCATATGGCTAAGGCAAAGTTTTGTCTGTACACAGACTGTAAGCTAAAAATTGAGATATAACGCATGTACAAGGGCTACAAACACATACAACATGTTGATGATACAATGACAGAATACAACAAATGCTGTAAGAAAAGTACAGTTTTATTTTCATTAACACAGTAATGAAGGATTATAATACAATATTAACACCAATTGACTCAGTAGACTTAATGGAATGGATCAGAGTAGATAAAAGGAATCACTCACCAAAAACTGAGTTAAAGAAAGGGTGTAAATGTTACATAGAGCATATCTGCAGTTGCAGCCTTAACACTGTACTTAGTCACTTCCATCCTCCACTCCTGACCTTTCATATAGATTCAGTTTTAAACCATCAGACTCTTGAAAACCTAACATACATTTCAGCCTAATAGGACCCATCGATAACTAAAAGAATTTTTGAAACTTTGTAAAGAAAACGTCAAAAACTGCTACTGATTCTAACAGCAGAATATGAGGTATCCTGTAGAAGACGAAGAGTGACTTACAGTGGTATAGAGAAAATAATAATACAATGTATATTGGGTTGAATATAGAAGAAACCACAGAGAAGTTAAAGTTAAATTTTAGGGAAACCACAAAACGATTAGATTATAGAATCCTCTCCCTGGGGAAGTAAAAGAAACCTTGTGACTACTAAAACTACATCGGGGAAATGAAAGGGTGGAGACAATAGAGGAATTCTATACCAGAGGGGAGGGGAGAGATGGATGACCTTTGATTTTTTTTTCTGTAGCATTCTTGGACACCAAACTGCTCGGAGACAGCACTATTTTTCCGAATTAACTGTAAATAAATCAGAACCATATGTATTACAATTTCACATTCTGAAAATGACCCTGGTCATCCCTAATGGGGTGGGGAAAGTTACTCATTAAATTCCAGATATTTTCAATTTAGCAAGCTCTGTCCAAAGGGCACGAGAATAGGTGTAGCCAGTTAACATCAAGACTAAAAGAGATAAATCTGCAAACAGGCATCTGAGGCTGTCTCTCTCCACTGCTTCTTATCTGTACCTTAACAAGTCATCTCCTTCGGGCAAAATATATTCTCACATGACAGAAACTAATTCTGACACAAAATGTTCTGTATTGATTTCTGGGATTCTGTTGTGGCCTCTCCTCAGCAGATTCCTGCTGGACCAAACAGGAAAACCACTTTGATCCATAATTCAATAGAAAGCCCAATATAACTTTTCAAATTTACTACTGACATCTGAGAAGATGAAGAATGGCATCCCATCCTTCTTCCTGGAACTTCAAGCACGATGAATAAAACTTTTCTGTCCAAAGGGCATATTCTGCATGAGGAGCCGCATCACTGGGGAGAAACGTACCAAAAATGATCCAAGTGTTTAAATAATAAAGGAAAGGATGAATGGGTGTAGCCGTTAAGTGCTTTTCATTACATTCCTACCCCCTAAGGGAAAGTATTCCTTCTGGATGCCAAGATTAAGCCCTTTTGTGCCATAAAAGGCAGCAGGATGATGTTCTTTACAGCAGTTTTTAGGGTCCTAATCTAATGTGACCCAACTTGATATTCTAACTGGACATAGAAAAAACAAAGGGACCAGCAAAAAAAAAAAAAAACCTGATCAGTATTATGATTTTCAACTACTTTTCACGATATATAGTTAAGAATTTCTCAAAATTATCACAATTTTCATTCACAAAAGAATTCAGATATATACCACATATTTAGTAAAATGTACAAGATGCCTTATTTCCAAGGCAACACTTCTGATAATTTCAAAGATGTATTCATAAAATTTCAAAATGCCCCACCACAGTAAAACGCAATATAGTCTTTTATCATTTTATGATATTGTGCTCTCTAAAATACTTATTTATTAATAATGCATGCAAATCTTAATTATTCAGAAATATGTAAATATCTTTGTGACATCTCTGGGGACTATTGATAACATTGCTATAATTTTGTGCCTGAGATAATATGAAATCTGAGAGTGATTTTTGTTGATCATACCTTAAATTCACTTAAGAAACTTCTCAATCCTAAAATAACTGAATTTATTTCAGGATTGAGGGACATCAGACTTACGACTTTCGTCATTCGATTGCTTTATGTTTTTGAAGGTAAAATATTTTTACACACAAAATCATTTCTCTTTACACTAAAAATAAAATGTCAGAAAGAGAAAGTAAAAACAAAAAAATCCTATTTAAAATAGCATAAAAAAATACCAAAGAATAAACTTAACCAAGGAGGTGAAAGACCTATATGCTGAAAACTATAAAACACTGATAAAAGAAATTGAAGATGATGTAAAGAAACAGAGAGATATTCCATGCTCTTGCACTGGAAGAATTAACTTTGTTAAAATGGACATATTACCCAAAGCAATCTACATATCATATTTAATGTGATCCATATCAAATTATCCATGACATTTTTCACAGAACTGGAACAAATAATCCTAAAATTCATATGGAACCCAAAGCGATCCTGAGGAAAAGAACAAAGCTGGAGGCATAGCCCTCCCAGGCTTCAGACAATACTACATAGCTACAGTAATCAAAACAGCATGGTATTGGCATTAAAACAGACATATAGATCAATGGAACAGAATAAAGAGCCCGGAAATAAAGCCATATATATACAGACAATTAATCTTTGACAAAGGAGGCAAGAAAACACAATGTAGAAAAGACAGTGTCTTCAGCAAGTGGTTCTGGGAAAGCTGGATAGTCTCATGTAAATCAATGAAATTAGAACACTCCTTCACACCATATAAAAAATAAACTCAAATGTTTTAAAGACCTAAATATAAGACATAACACCATAAAACTCCTACAAGAGAACATAGGCAAAACATTCTCTAAGTCTTACCAATATTTTCTTAGGTCAGTCTACCAAGGCAATAGAAATAAAACCAAAAATAAACAAATGGGACCTAATCAAGCTTATAAGTTTTTGCACAGCAAAGGAAACCATAAACAAAACGAAAAGACAACCTACAAAATGGGAGAAAATATTTGCAAATGATGTGACGAACAAGGGCTTAATTTCTAAAATATACAAGCAGCTCATGCAGCTCAATAGAAAAAAAACAAACAACCCAATCAAAAAATGAGCAGAGGGCTTCCCTGGTGGTGCAGTGGCTGAGAGTCCGCCTGCTGATGCAGGGGACATGGGTTCGTGCCCCGGTCCGAGAAGATCCCACATGCCGCGGAGCGGCTAGGCCCGTGAGCCATGGCCGCTGAGCCTGCGCGTCCGGAGCCTGTGCTCCGCAACAGGAGAGGCCACAACAGTGAGAGGCCCGCATACCGCAAAAAAAAAAAAAAAAGAGCAGAAAACCTAAATAGATATTTCTCCATAGAAGACATACAGATGGCCAACAGGCACATGAAAAGATGCTCAACATTGCTAATTATTAGAGAAATGCAAATGAAAACCACAATGAGGTATCACTTCACGCTGGTTGGAACGGCCATCATCAAAAAGTCTACAAATAATAAATGCTGGAGAGGATGTGGAGAAAAGGGAAACCTCCTATATTGTTGATGGAAATTTAAATTGGTGCAGTCACCATGGAGATTCCTTAAAAAAGTAAAAATAGATCTACCATATGATCCAACATACCACTCCTAGGCATATATTTAGAAAAGAAAACTCTAATTTAAAAAGATACCTGCACCCCAATGTTCACTGAAGAACTATTTACAATAGCCAAGACATGGAAACAACCCAAATGCCCATCAATAGACAAGTGGTTTAAGAAGATGTGGCATACATACACACACACACACACACACACACACACACACACACACACACACACACACACTAGAACATCACTCAGCCATGAAAAAGAAGGAAATATTGCCATTTGCAGCAACATGGATGGAAGTAGAGAATATCATAGTAAGTGAAGTATATCAGACAAAGACAAGACAAATACCGTATGATATCACTAACATGTGGACTCTAAAAATATAATAGAAATGAATCTATATACAAAACAGAAACAGACTCATAGACACAGAAAATAAACTTTTGGTTACCAAAGGGGAACTGGGGGAGGGTTAAATTAGGAGTATGAGATTAACAGATATAAACTACTGTACATAAAATAGATAAGCAAAAGGATTTACTGTATAATACAGGAAAAAATATTCAAAATCTTTTAATAACCTATAATGGAAAATAATCTGAAAAAATATATATATATATAACTGAATTACTCTGCTGTATACCCGAAACTAACACAATATTCTAAAACTAACACAATATTGTAAGTTAACTATATTTTGATGAAAAAATCATTTCAAAATCATTACTGTTCAATAAAAATCTCTACACTTAATTTGGTACTTATGTGGAAATATACACTAAGATCACATATGTGGGTTTATCATAATATATGACATATATAACATACATTTTTATACAATATATTATGTATACATTATATACATGTGTACACATATATATGTATTCATATGGCATATTAATATATACTATATATAATATAGAAATACATATGTATACAATTTTACCATCCCATAATAATTAGAATTATTTTCATTTTACTCCATTAATAATTATAAATTATCAGGAATAATTCAAAAGCTGAGTATAACTTTTTAACAATTTTTACCATTGATCCACAAGTTCAATGATCTTTGATAATTGATTACACTTTTAGGCCTTGCAGATGTAATAAATTACAGGTTGGCGCTGATGTCACATAATTCAATATATTTAACCTTCCATTATTTGGTTGTGAACTCTAGCTTTAAAAACATGAAATCAAATACATTTAAATGAACTTCCCTTTACTGCGTTTTCAAATCTACAGAGAAAAAAATACTCCAACTCAAGTCAGAGTATGTGAAAATGCCTCAAAAAAGAAAAGAGAAAATAAAGGTTTATAATGTTTGGAAACTTTTTAGAAGCTTTGTTTGCAGTATTTTATTTTACTTATAGACCTTGGTCCAACACAAACTAACTAGAGTCAGGATAAATCTAATGATTTTCCACCAAATGAATTCCAAGCTTGCAAAAATAAGAACTGATAATAACAAGAACAATATTTTGATATCTCCCTTTCCTATTTAGGTCCATCAAGAGGAAAACTACAAAAATAAATAGTGGTCAATCCAAAAGGCAGAAGCACAAACATGACAGGCCTTGTGGTATTATTTCCTGAATGGCTCATGTGATTTGTTGGAGAGTATTTTTATAGGCTAAGTTACAGGATCATAGAATTATGGAATTTTTAGAACTGGAAGGAATGTTAGCAATCACTAGGGTGCTGTTTAGTAAACTTTCCCTTGAATGTTCAAAACAATACCCGAAGGAACTCATATAATTTCCTAAGACCTTCCTTTCCCTGAAGACGGCTTTCTATACGTGTTGAGGTGCTTGGGTATACAGCACCATGTAGCTTCACTACATTGTGATTTGGTACAGGGTGGATAAGGTTTACTTCTTTAGGATTCTACCCAAGGAGGTTTATCATTGGAAGTTAAAGGGATTCATAGGCAAACATATTTATCAAAACATATCCCATACAGAAATCCAGATAATACCACCAGGATAAATTTTCTGTGTATAAAAATGCATGTCACTAAGTAGAATCTGCAATATGTAGCAGAAACTTTAGCCTAGCTTGTGATCTCTAAGATTACATTATAATATGTTTGTAGATTATGGTGTTTTTTAGGGTAGAGTTTATGTGCTACATTACTGTAACTCATATAGAACCTAGCCTTGCATATAGAAGGAGGTGGATATTTGTTTGTTTTATTTTTTAATACTTTAGGTGGCATCTGTCTCAAAAAGAAAAACAAAACAAACCTCTGGAGTATAATATGGGCATCTAAAGTGTCCCATTTATTTTAGTAGAATTATTAGGGAAAATTTAATTTAAAGAAGATTATCTCATTCAAGCCTCACAAAAATCTAGTTTGCAAGTGAGAAGACTGCTTAGAGAGGGATAATCATTTGACCTGAGTTACACAGCTGTTAAGGCACAGCTCTAAGCTTCAAGCCCAAATGTCTGTTAAAGCCCCCCTGTGAGGAATGACAGAAAGTGAGAAGAATTTGTACATTAGTTCATCCATTTTTCAAAGGAAGGATAATAATTCTTAGAAAATTTATATCAAGTAAAAAATACGTAATAATTCTAATTACTGTATGAAAAAGGAAAATTTAAACTGAGATGTATCATGGAATCTAATCAAAGAGGAAAACGAAACAAAATCATTCTCCCCAGAAATCTCCCTTTTACCCGTCTCCAGAGTTTCTTCATACTAAAAAAGAAACACAGCATCCCCTGGAATATAAACGATGCCTGGAAAACATGCTCCTGAGGATGTGATGGACTAAGGTCCTCCTCAATCTACATTCCTCTCAGTCTAGCTCATAACTCTGAATATATGTTGTTGGAATGATTAGCTAGTCTGTGGATTCAGCTGCTTCCATATATGCCCGTGGTACAAGTTTGTATATTTCCCTCAACTCTAACTTTCAAGCATGCACAGATTTGGTAAATTATTTCAATCTTTCACAATTTCTGTTCTCAACATGTTGAACTTCTGCCTTTCAAGCATTCTATTAAATAGTTACACTCATTCTCTGAACCCCATTGTCTTTCTGCTGAGAACTAGCGATACAATGTTGATCTTATAGATTAGCAGACTTCACCAGTAGTTGATATTAGAAGTTTATTCTCTTTATTTTCTCTTTCACTGGGCATTTTGCCCCATCCTGTGGGTGATTTCTAAGGTCACTTGATACCTTTATTTTTATTTAAGGGGGTTTCCTAAGGTCACTGGATATCTTTATTTTTATTTACATATCTTGGATCTTTCATTAGGAAAAAAGACACTTTTCCACTGAAAATAAATCAGAATACTGGGTGGGCTTGTAAAGTTCCAAAATTATTTAAAAGTCATACTTAGCTGCCAAAATTGATATAATTTATCAGCTGGCATTTTTAGTGCAAGAAAATTTCCAATTATTTGAATCAACTTTTTAAAGTAAATGAGGATATGATCCTCATGTTCATTCTAGCAATTTTTTTTTTTTTTTTTTTTTTTTGCGGTACGCGGGCCTCTCACTGTTGTGGCCTCTCCCGTTGCCGAGCACAGGCTCCGGACGCGCAGGCTCAGCGGTCATGGCTCACGGGCCCAGCTGCTCTGCGGCATGTGGGATCTTCCCAGACTGGGGCACGAACCCGTGTCCCCTGCATCGGCAGGCGGACTCTCAACCACTGCGCCACCAGGGAAGACCCCATAGCAATTTTTTTTTTTTTTAACATTGTGTTCCCTTGGCTATTTTGTAGTCTGGCTGGATAAAAATTGCAAATCAGCATATTAAATAATTAGAGAGAATTAATAAACTAATGTGAGAACTGATACCATCTCAACTTAGCATTACTACAGTAAGTTTCATTCAGTGCCTTAAGTTTAAAGTAGAAGTGAGCAGTAATCAACAGACTCAAGATTTTTAATACATAATAGTTCTATCTCATTCACATAGTATTTAATGAACTATATTTTACTATATAAAGCAAAAATGTTCTTAATCTATATTTATGAAATCTGATTAATCAATAGTTCTTGTAAAGGGGTCCCTTACAGTAACTGTTAGGATTACATAGGAGGAAAAAATCAATTACTCACATTCCACTTTACAGGAAGCAAGAAGTATGTGTAAGTTTATAAGAAATTTTGCATGTTATTTCAATGACCTTTTATCTCAACTTCAAAATTGTCAGATTTTATACATACCTAGAGTATTAAATTTTATTTTAGCCAGCTTCACCTCTGCTTTCTAAATACAGCCCATACAGAGCCTATTTCTTAGCAAAACCATTCTTGTCTGCTATATGGAGCTATTCACTTACTCCCCTGTGATGTATTTGACACATTTTTCAGTTGGAGATCATACCCTATTGTTTTCTAATTATTATTTATGTCTGCCTTCCCTTTTAAAATAACGGACTTGTAAACAGACGGTCTCTTCTGTTTCATATTTCCACACTCTCTACTTGGCACTCTTTCTAGCACTTAGAAGATGAACTAGAATGTAAATTTCCACCAGCCAATAAATTTCATGAGGCAGGGCTTTTGTTGTTTGTACAATGATGTGTCATGATCACCTAGAAAGTGTCTGGCACATAGGAAATTCTCATTAAAGAAATATTCATTGATCTCATAAAGTTTTATTAAATTTAAATTAATTAGTTTATTCAATTAGAATTATTTTTTAAATTTGAATTAGATCCTAAAGTGTCTAATCATGAAAATTATCATTTGCCTTTCTATTAGCTTCTATGAATTGTATCAATGTATAAAATATTTTCTGAATTTAAGTTTGCACCTCAACACACATTTCAGTCACCAAAATAAAGGAAAGAATCAGATCTGCTACATCAGATTATAACCCGTGCCTGCCTTTCTGACACAAGCACCATCTAATACGTGTGCATTACATTTCCCAAGTCTGGTACTCTCATCAGAAGCTTCAACCAAACTGTGTTTGAGTCTTAACACTGAAAATGGGGTGGAAACTTTGCTGTAGAGTCTCACTCATGATATTTCTGGCACTATTTAGGTCATTTCATGCCAAATAATTGCAAGAGGCCACATTAGATTTCAGAAGGACATACCACCTCTTGCCAGAAACAGGAAGATAAGTGAACATGATGAAACTGTCACAGGTTAACAGTAATTACAACAACATATTTTTCAAGCCCTCTCTTTGGCAATCTCCTGTTTCCAGTCTGTAATTTTAATTGTTCCATTCATATTGAATTAAACGTGAACTAGTAAAATTTAACTTATTTATTTAAAAGAGCACTGGACTGTGAAAATCAAGAGACCCAGATTCAGGGATCAATTGAATCATTAACAAGCTGTGTGTCTTTGGCAAGTCCCCTCTTTTTTTCATTCTTAGGATCCCAAATTGAGAAAACAGGAGATTGAGCTGTGTGGTGTTTGAAGTCCCTTCAAGCTCTAAGATTCTAAGATCCTTTTAACTTATCCCTAAACTTTGACATTTCCCAATGTTCACCCGTATCATTATACTTTGTGTTCTCTCCTTAGCTTAGAATACCCTCCCCTTTCCCTACTTTTTCAAATCTTGATGACTTTTCAAGACCCAACTTACTTCAAATTTCCAAAAAGAAGCCTTCCCTGATTGCTGTGTGTGGACATATTAACAGCCATATGAATATACTATTTTGTTGGATAGATTAGTTTTTTCTATTCAGCAATAGTTTTGCATATGTATTAGTCTTGTGTCTCCAAGTAGGTTACCTATGCTCTTGAAGAGAGAATGGCTATGCTTCCTTTGTATGCCTCATGGCATTTAGTAGTATTGTAGGTATTCATTAGTTTTCTGTTGTTGTCTACTTTCAAGAAGCACTTGATTGACTGCTTACTTAATTCATTTTTGAAATGAACCTGTAATATTTGTGCAATTAAAAAAATCTACAATTAAAACTTCACAGTTTACTTTTTGCATAAGCTCTTAAGCAAGATCTGACTAAATTTTCCATTCTGTTGATAATGCTGGTATTTGAAGGGTCTTTCATTTTTGAATTTATATACCTTGTTTCTGAGAATCAGTTTTGTCTATGAAGGAGAAAAAGGCTTTTGGTGAGACCCCTGTGTGTGTTCAAGTAGTGGGAAATTTTACCATTCCAGATGATTCATTTTAGCTAAAACATTTCTTTATATGGCCTAAGGAATGAGAGGATTATGACTCAAGAGAACCAGATTTTAGTACCAGCTTTGTCAGGAAATCCCTGGATAATAAAACCAATAAATTAAGACGTCTGTGCTCAGCTTTCCTATTACATCTTTAATTCAGTCTTATTCTCCTGACTTATTTCATAGATTAGCTGAAAATAAAATGAGAAAGTTTTTTAAAACAAATTTTAAATACAAGTGGTATAAAAATGCTAGAATATTACTACTTTCAGCTTGCTTTTTCTATCCTCAGTTCAACTGTGTCTTTCTTATCAATCACAATTGTTGAGATTATTTTAAAATTCAGAAGAAAAAACTCCAAAAGAAAAATTGTACATGAAACTGGGACTTTCCTTTTGCTGAAAATAGATATAGGCAGAAGCAATGCATATGAGACTCATCTAAACAGCCAGTGTGATTTTTAAAATTACTTTAAAAAATGTTTTAAATTACTTTTCTTTTTTATGAGTTTAAAAAATGTTTATTTGACAAAATGAAAGGTGGACAACCCTACACTGATTTCCATTTTTAATTTACTTCTTCATGAAAAACAAAAGCACAAGAACCACTGGTCTAGCCCAACTCTTCATTTTCAAGCAGAAAATAAGTCAAGCCCTGGAGTGATCACATGACTTTCTCAAATTCCAGATTTAAAGTGGTTAAAATGATACAAATGATCTTATTTACAAAACAGAAACTGACTCACAGATATCTCAAAATCAAACTTATGGTTATCAAAGGGGAAATGAACATGGGGGGAAGTGATAGATTAGGAGACTGGGATTAACATATACACTTTACTACATATAGAGTAGATAACTAATAAGGACCTACTGTATAGAACAGGGAGCTCTGCTCAACATTCTATAGTAACCTATATGGGAAAAGAATCTGAAAGGGAATGGAGATATATATATATATAGAGAGAGAGAGAGAGAGAGAGAGAGATAGATATATTACTGATTCACTTTGCTGTACACCTGAAACTAACACAACACTGTAAATCAACTATACTCCAATAAAAATTTAAAAAATAAATAAATAAAAATAAGAGCACATATACAAAAATATTAAATTACTTTTCTATTTAAAAAATTACTTTTCTATTTTCTAAAGAAGACACTTTTTCCCCACAAAATCTCTCTAATACAGTGTGCTTTTACTTTATGGAACATAAAACATATGACTTTTCTACAATGGGTAAATTTGCTGAAGCCTGTGTCTGGAGCACATGAGCCAACGGTTGAGGTTATGGCAAAGCCTATTTCTTACTGAGGTCCTCAGTGTCAAAGAAAACTGTTAAAACATGTGGGAGTGTCGATTAGTGTGTGTTGCATTAACAATACCGTTCTTGGACTACCCTGGTGGCGCCATGGTTAGGAATCTGCCTGCCAATGCAGGGGACACGGGTTCAAGCCCTGGTCCGGGAAAATCCCACATGCCTCGGAGCAACTAAGCCCATGCGCCACAACTACCGAGCCTGCGCTCTAGAGCCCGTGAGCCACAACTACTGAAACCTGTGCCCGTAGAGCCTGTGCTCCACAACAAAAGAAGCCACCGCAGTGAGAGGCCCACACACCGCAACGAAGAGTAGCTCCCGCTCGCCGCGACTAGAGAAACCCCGTGCACAGCAACGAAGACCCAACGCAGCCAAAAATAAATTTATGAAAACAAACAAACACAAAACAGAATACAGTTCTTTACTGAGATATATTAATTTATAAAGAAACTCTAAAACTTTATAGAAGACTACAACTATACACTTTGCTGACAAATATTAAATAAAAATGCCAACAGATAACAAGTGAATTAATTGTCTTGGGTTTCCTCTTAAGATAGTATATATAACTTTCCGTTAGTTATCTATTAATTAGATCTCTTCTAGTTTGTTCAGTTTTAGTAAGACGTTTTTATATTCTTGATTGATCATTCCTTTTAATCTCCTTTTCTAGTTATTTTTTCTTTTGGTTCCTTAATTATTTTATTAAGAGCTAATTTTAATTTAATAAAGTACATTCATTTTATCATTTTATTTTCACAATAAACCCATGAGGTAAGTAACATTATCATCTTTATTTAACTAAAGACAAGCTTAAGTTTTAGAGAGATAAATAACTCACCAAAGACCACATAGTGAGCAAATAGCCAAGTCAATAACAAGATCCAAGCATTTCTGAATCCAGAGTAGATGTTCTTAACCCTAATCCATTCTGCCTTTGTCTCACCAGCATTATATGTTTATTAGTCCTTAATTCTTATTCCTTGAAGAAGCCCATGATCATTCATCTTTGGAAATATTTTTCACATTTGAAATTTATAATCAGAAAAAAAATTAACTCTAAACTCAGTATTTCAGCTACATTTACATAATATATATCAGAAATTATGAGAATTAAAATGCAATCATAGAATAAGCACATATTTTGCATCCACACAGCTCTCTCTATATACAGACACATAATAAGGTAGACTGATTGGTTTTCAATAATTCATTCATTCATTTACTTAAGCATAATTCTTTATTTGTCAAGGTCATGAAAAACAAGAAAAGACTGAGAAACTGCCATAGATCTCAGGATATTAAGGAGACATGACTAAATGTCATGTGGTATCCTGAATTAGATCCTGGAACAGAAAAAGGACACTAGAGGAAAAACTGGTGAAATCCAAATAAAGTCTTTAGTTTAATTAATAGTATTACCAAGGCCAGTGGTTTAGTATTGACCAAAGCACCGTAGCAAATATTATGTTAACATTAGGGAAAGCCAAGTAGAGGATGTACAGAAACTCCTTGGATTACCTTTGCAATTTTTCTGCATATTTTGAGATTTTTTTTTAAGTTTAAAATTTAAAAATGCTTTATTGAATACCTAGCATGTGCTATACTGTACTGAGGAGTAGTCAGGAAAGAAGAGTTAAGAGAGCTCCTGCCTTCGATGAGTTCACATCTAATTAGGTTAGTAGTTCTGACTGCAAAAGAGTAGAACACTGTTTTGTACGGATATGCACAGAAAGCAGATGGGGGTACAAAGAAAAGAGGACATGAACTCTACTTGGCCAAGATAAAGAATACTTGGTGGTTCAGAAAATACTTCACTATATTATCTAAATTGTTAGTGTGACAAAAATGGATACTATTTGTAGGCCAATACTGCTTCTTATTTTAAGGATAATCTTGAAAAAATTATGTGTGGACAAATATTTCTCTTTATGAATAACAAAAGGTTTTATATAGATAGATTAGATAGATAGGTAGTAGACAGATGTAATAAAAAGATTAGATATAAAAATTGTCTTACATATAATACTAAAATACTTTTCTTAAGGTAGTGATATGCAGTTTGCTTTACTCTAGACACTAATAGCATCTAATTAGCAAGAGACCCAAGAGAATAGGAAATATTTTAACATTTCAATTGGTAGTGGGCAGTATAGATAGCAGTTCCTTCTCCGTTAGAACATAATTTTACAAGCTCCTGTTAGACTTGTAGAAATATTAACTTTTTCAAGAAATAAGGACTTATAACTGAAGTTTTCTTAGGCTTGTTTATAATGCCATCTATCATGTTTCAGATAGGAAATTTTTATCTAAATATGGTCCTCCGATATTCAATTACATTGTCTACATTTAACAGAGTTATGAAAACTAATGCAGTAATTGCTTTGATAAGAGGTTTAGGTTAGTATTCAAAAACACAGTATCCTTGAGAGAATAATTATAAATCAACTATGGGATCTGCTTTTGTAACTAATCATTTAGAAACGCATTAACAGAAGGTTCTGTGAACAGCTGAAACACTGGGCATGTCACTTTATGTTTCGGTACTATAAATATAGGATTAAAAAGGCTTTATGAACGTTTAACTACATTTTAACTAACACCCTGCAGTCCATTTTCTATCAGTAAAATGCCTAGGAGTTTACACTTGTAGAGTTTCAAGAAATCCAGATGGACTGCATTACCGTTTGGCTTCTTTGAGCAGTGTGAAAACATGACCTTGTTCCTCACAAAAGTACACAGTTTTATGTTAGTGTTAAGTGTTGTAATATCTCTAAGCTTTTAACTTAATTTGACCTGCTCAAAACAAAATATTCCATTTTGTTGTTATATGAGAATTGTTATGACTTACGATGATACTGGCCTATTTGCCAATAATGGGACCTAACATAAATATACAATCAATAGCATCATGACGCCATCTTAGGTATGTAAAGCTGACTCTTTTGATACACCATTAGACATACATGGACTTGGATTTGTTTTCCTGGTCGTGGTAATAAATTTGACTCAATCCATCCACATTGTGTTTTCCAGTCCTTCATATGACCTGCGGTTTTATTTGCATTTTAGTTGTCAGAGTTCTCAGACACAGTAAATTCAGATATATTGAAGTAATAAAGTTTGTTTTTGGTTCACCAGCCCCTACTTTCTCTACGTTGGCCTCTCTTGCTTACTCAACCTTTAGATATTCTCTCAAGAAATGTTCTCAAGATAGGAGCTGATAACCTCATTTACATTTCAGCATGAGAAACAAAAAGCATGTCAACTTCCCCAGTGGTACTTTCTTTTTTTGGCAGTTGAAAAATCTATTCAAGCAAAGGACACAAAAGGGAACCTCTGTAATATTGAATACAAATAGGATTATTGTAAGTTCTGCTTGGAAGGAAGCATGAACCTTTTCATTATCCTAACGTGGATGGTCCACAGAAACGCTTATATCTAGGTTTGCTGGGAACAGATCCAGTTCACATCTGTTACCCTGGCATAATTACAAATTGAGTTTCATTTTACTGTCAAAAAAAAAAAATCCCAATTTGGATTTTAAACTATATAGTTGTTTAGCCCTGTGAAAGACCTTGCCCACAGAGGGACCCATATTTTGCCCACAACAGGAGAGAGTGAAGAATACATAAATGAACTGTAGTTAGTTAGGGCCAACGTTTCACAATAGTCTAGAGTAGAGTTTGTGAGGCGATTACTGTGATGCCATTTCCCTGAGTCTTTCTCAGTTTTCAGCTACTACTTTTTACATGAATAGGAATCATTACATAATGTGATATCTATTTCTAATTGAGAAAAATTCAAGTGGAGAAAAGCTTTAATTAACTTTTGTTTAAATTTCATGACAAGGCAAGCCCTGAAAACATCACGATAATTTTATAGAAAATAATACACACTGTTAAATAAAGCAAGATGAGGGAAAAGGTATATATTTCCATTAGATACACATCAGCAATAAACACCTCAATCATGAAAATAAAAATCAGTAATAAGCATTTTTCTATCTGTTGCTGATGACCCACTGTAATACATCTACGTCATAGCCAAAGAAACAAAAAACTCTGAGCCAGATCTAGTGATTTATTTTTTTACATATCAATTCAATATATACTTTAAAATGGGAGTTTTATATAAATGTATGAATTTTTAGTATTTTTAAAAATCTGAATTCCTCTTTAGGTAGTGTGTGCTTTCTTCAGTTTAAAATAATCCTTTAAATTCCTCACCATTCTTGTACTTGAGCCTTTTGATTTCTGTATAGTTTATCTGGCCTGTGTTGAACGTACTCAGTCAGCACTTAGCGTGGTGCTTTTTTTTTTTCACTCTATTGGCTGAAAAACAAAAAAATTTACTTTCCAATGCTTTCTTGCAACTAAGGAGGCTGGGAAACTCAAAATTACCTTCCCATAGTTCCTGAGCACCAAAGTTCTGGATGTGTCTTTGGTTCTAGTAACTGATAAACTCAGATTAGTTTCGGAAGACAAAAGTGAGGCACTTCTGTTTCCAATTTTGTCCTTGGAGATGTGAGTATTTAGTAGTGGTTACACGGGTGGATCCAGCATTCCAGGGTCTGGTAACCTGCTGCGGGGAGACCCTTGTAATCGCCTAGATGTTAGCAGCAGGAGCTTGCTGAGCTCTGGGCTGCAATTATGAATTGACTATCGCGATGGCATCCCCTGACTCTAGCCCTCCAGTCATTCCCCGACGGTGTAAAGCAGACATTTATTTAGGAAAAATCACTAGAATTATCACTCTTAGTTACAAACATGTAAATTAAACTATACTCATTGTCCCATGAAAAAATGTAACAGAACATTTTAGGTGACCCACGCTGCTCCCATAACCATTATTAGGCCAATGCAAGTGCTTCTGAGTTGGAGGTTAGAGATTTGAATGATCAGGGGCATTTTTTTTTTTTTTACATCGTTATTGGAGCATAATCGCTTTACAATGTTGTGTTACTTTGTGCTGTACAACAAAGTGAGTCAGCTATGTGTATACATATATCCCCATATCCCCTCCCTCTTGAGACTCCCTCCCACCCTCCCTATGCCACCCCTCTAGGTGGTCACAAAGCACCGAGCTGATCTCCCTGTGCTATGCAGCAGCTTCCCACTAGCCATCCATTTTCCATTTGGTAGTGTATATATGTCAAGGCTACTCTCTCACTTCGTCCCAGCTTCCCCTTCCCCCCACTGTGTCCTCAAGTCCCGTTCTCTCTATAAATGTCCGCTAAAAGTGGCTTACTTTTTCAATATAGAAGAGGGATCCCTAAATGGTACAGTATCAGGACAGGGAATAGAAATCTTTCTAATTATTTCAAACAACAACAAAAAACCTGATCGTGGAGAATTAGATCTTCCTTTATACCGTCCGGGGATGACTGGAGGGCTAGAGTCAGGGGACTGTCATCACGATAGTCAATTCATTCCTGCCCTGCCACTAGGTTCATCAGTACCATTTTTTTAGATTCCATATATATAGGCATTAGCATACAGTATTTGTTTTTCTCTTGCTGACTTACTTTACAATGATCAGGAGCATTCTAAGAAGAGTACCAAAGGCTCACCTATTTAATGGATTTATATATCCCCAACCAGTATCTGAGGGTAGGAAAAGGAACGAATGTCAAGGACCACCCTCCCAAAGAGAACAGAACTCACTGTGATGGGATAAAAAGTCTGGATAGAGAATTTAGTTTGTCAATGGGAAGGCCCATTGTGAAGCAAAGATATCGAGACTGACTGCCTGTACCTCAAATCCAACACAGACACCTTCACATGATGTGCGTGATTTGGGAGCAATGGCTAAGGAGATGGGTCAATTGAACTCTATGAGATTCCACTCCAACCTCTCAAGGTGTTGATGTGCAAAGGCTCCCGTATATAAGCCAAGTTAGCAAAGAAAGAGAGACATTAGCTTCTTGTGGAATAGTTCCTATTGGTTCCATCACGCCTGGAGAACTAGGACAATTATTTTCTCCCAAATTCTCTCCTTAGAACTCTTGTCTGTGAAGGATTTAAATGCTTCAGTTAAATATTTCTATTGCTGGCAGCCTAATTCCTGTCCATGTGACTTCTTTCAAACCACAGCAGAAGTCTCATATTGGTCTCCTACCCACAGGGTCTCCCCAGCACTGCATACTTCTAACAGATTCATCATCACAGGGCTAAAGGATTCCAGTGAGTTTCTGTCATCCTGGAACACTGACTGGCATTCTAGAACGCAGGACAGAAGTGTCTATGAAAAAGTATTTGTAACTTAATAACATATAAGTCAAAAGCAATTTCCCCAAAAGGATTAATGATACAAGAACCCCATTTCATTTCCAGTGTGCTGGCAGCAGTAATCAGTGATTTGTCTCTATGATGACATTAGGAGAAGCTGAAGCATGAAGCTCTTCACCCCACAAAGAGAAAAACTTACTGTCAAACGTGGTATAGTTGGGAGATAAAGAGCTACTGCCTGGTAGCATCATAGAGAGAAGGTCATGAAATCAACCATTCTCTAGTTCCACATGCCTTAAGAAAGGTCAGTAGCTCAAGTAGTGATCATTTTATGATCTAAGCTTTTAATTAAAAAGGAAGCCTCTCTGACGTATAAGACAGTGTCACACATGGCAAATGATTAAGTTTAAAATTGCCATAGAGATGCATGTAATACAGCACAAATGCAATAAAAATATGAGGAACTCTGTTGATGAAGAAGAGGTGTTATTCTCTCCCCAGGAGTGACTTACTACATCTGTTAATTTATGGGTGCCATGCTGGCACTGGATAAGAGCATCCTGCCAGACAGTGGTACAAGTTATTCTGAGAACTTAACATTCATATGTTGACTATGTTTTCAATAAGCAAGCAACAGGCCCACTGGCATAGACCAAAATTTCATATCAGATTTCATATACGAGAATTAAAAAGCCTCTGTAATACCTGCCATTATCCTCAAATTCTACAAGCTGTTTCCCACAAATTCAAAACATTCAGCTACTCAGTGCATCTGGTCTTGCTCATGCCCAAACATCAGATCAGCATGCATTAGTTCGTTCTGAAAACACAATCACCTATTATCATCATTAGGTGATTCTGTAGTCAGAACAATACATAGGAACTGCCTCTGCTGTCAAGAAGCTCATATTCAAGTGGGAGAAAGAGAGAGAAATGTAAGGACACCATTACAATATAACATAACACATGCAACTATACAAGCACAGGCAAGATAAAGAAATATAGACAGGGCTGTGAGTAAATCTTACTGAGGCAAGTCAGCAAGGATGGCAGATAATATTCTATGTGCTTCCTAACATTTACAGTTAGTTTCAGATCACATGACCATGCCTACTTAAGGACTGTATGTCACTTAAAGGACAGTTCCCCCCCATGTCCCACTCTCTCTTTCCCTTTGGTAATGGCCAGGAAGGCCTTATGGAGACTGCAAAGCCACCGAATAGAGGCAGCCTGGAACTCTGAGGCTACTTGAAGAAGAGGCCTTAGTGGGATTGAGAAATAAACTTTATCTTGTTCAGCCACAGAGTTCTCTAATGTGTCTGTTGCATAGCTAACATTTACTATCTCGGCTATTTTAGAGAGAAATAATTTGGTCAACTTCGTTAAATGTTACAACTTGGATCTGGGAATACAAAATTGTATCAGATTTTGACAGGTGAGTCATAGACTGTAGCATCAAGTAGCATAGTCATTGAAAAGAGTACATATGTATATGAAGATATGCAGTTCTGAAACACTCTTCAATACTCTAAGATTTGATAGTCACATATCAATAGGCAGGATAGGAGAGATAAGCAAGATTCTCTAGATCATCAAAAAGAAATTTAAAAATCTTATGGTCAAAAGTCAAGCATTGATTTTTTTTTTTATTTTTTACTTTTTTTTGCAGTACTCGGGCCTCTTACTGTTGCGGCCTCTCCCGTTGCGGAGCATAGGCTCCAGGCATGCAGGCTCAGCGGCCATGGCTCACAGGCCCAGCCACTCCATGGCATGTGGGATCTTCCCGGACCAGGGCACAAACCCATGTCCTCTGCATCGGCAGGCGGACTCTCAACCACTGCGCCACTAGGGAAGCCCTCAGGCATTGATTTTTAAAGGGAGTCAAAACCATGGCCTGGTTTGTGTTTCCTAAAAAGGTCAATCTGGTAGCAAAATGAAGAATATTATGTAAGTAGTTTGACAGATAGGTTAAAAACCATCAGCCTGGGTAAAAAAAATAAGACACAACAAAAGCACAGACACAGAAGTAAAAAGGTTTAATCTAATGACTATTAACAAGGCAAAATTTGAGGGGCTTAGGTAATTGATTATAAATAGGAGGATTAGTGAAGGAAGAGTTGGAGTTTAGCTCCTAATTTCCAGCATCTGTATGGATAATGCCACCAGTAGCTGAGCAGTTACATAGGAGAAAGATTTGGAGGTAAAATAATGAGTGTATGACTCATTGTGTTGGCAAATTTTCAGCAAACAGGTAGAAAACTCAGAGCCTATCTAAAGCCTAGAAATAAAGACTTCTCATAACATTGTGAATATAGTAAGTACTCAATATATATGTTTTCCTGTTTTTCTTTAACTGAAGGATAGCTATATCAAGGGCATGAAATTTGGGAACTAGACCAATGATTAGAAAATATTATTTGTTCATAAACCTAAATAGCAAAGGTTTTGATAGTATTGAACTGAGAAGAAACATGCAAATGCCATAAGAAGATTTGATATTTCCAAAGAATCTCTGAAGGAATGACAACCATGTCCTGTTATCCAATCTCAGCAATGGAATTCATTTGCTGCAGAACTGTTTCCACACACTTTCTGAACTAAAAAAGAACAGATCATTATTTCCTGAAAATTAAGTAAAGAGAGGGAAGAGGATGAAGCAGAGCAGATAGAGGAATTTTTTTAAAAACCCAAGATTTTCTATAAAGTCTTATGAAAAATTCTCCATTGCAATACTGGAGATGATTGACAGAAAGAAAAAACAAATGAAACAAAATAAAATCTTGTTAATAAAAGTATGAATTAGCTTCTACCAAACCTAACGTTTCCCCAGCCCACACATATGACATACTTTATTAGGCTATACGCTAGTTGAGTAGATGCTTCCCAGTGGCAATTTCACTATTTACAAGGTTTTAATGCCGTAGTGGTTGTCCAGAACTTGTTAACGTTACTAAAGGTTTTTCCCAAGAGGGTTGCCACAGCACAGCTGTCAAAAGTATACCCACTAAGTTTAAATAATCAGTACGACATTTTACAAATGAGTAAAAGCCAAGAGACTCAAAGTCTGGAAAACTTATCCTGAACTAACATTCTTGATTTCCTCAAAGCCTTAAAAATGAAAAGAATAAAAATGTCCACATTACCGGTAAAGATTCTTGAAGTTGTCTCTGCATAGTTTTCTGTAACTAATTACCTTTAAAAAATGAGTGTTTGCAAAGCTAATATAAAGCAACATTCTCAAATGGTCAAAATCTTGGACCGCATACACCTGGCCTTGGTTATTTTTCTGTGTGACCTTAAGAAGTTACTTTCAATTTCCCCGTCTACCAAAAGATGATAAAAAACATTTGTTTACCCCTAGAACTCTGGTGGAAATGAGTTAATAAATTAGAAAAAGTTATTCTGAAAATTATAAAAGTACTTCATAAAATCCAATTATCAATTATACTTTCAGAGCTTTATTTTTTTTCTCAAAGGCATTTGCACTGAACTAGATGTAACATATGTATAATTAAACTGTTATGTTTCTTCCCATGTGTAAGCATATGTTTGGAACTAAGCAAGGAGTGAATTTTTAATCAATGTATATTCTTCAAGACAAAAAAGGCTATTCATCACAAAAGTAGCTATAAGAAATAAAGGAAATGCTACATGGAACTTATATTGACAAACATTTATTTATAATGGTAACAATAACGATCACTTTCACTGATTCTAGAACACATAACTTTATATCTCTGGAATTAAGATACATTTTACAATTGAGGGCAATTCATAGTTTATTGATAATGGGGGGTTTTTTGTACAGAAAATAATGTGTCTTAGAAAAAACTATGTGTAATGTGTTTGAATAGTGCTTTCAAAGTGCCTTCTTTGTGGATGCAAACTGAAATCCTACTCACTCAGCAAAATGAAGATATTTTTTCTGTATTTTATAAATACAGAAATTCACAATCAGACTACTAAGAGCAAATGTGTGTCAGTTCATGCCTTCCAGAAGAGAGGCCAAGATGGAATTAGACATGAAAGGGAGTTAATGGGGGAGAGACAGGAAAAGGCAGGAGGGACTTCAGACCTTGATGCTGATCTGACTCCTGTGGCAGGATAGAGAGGATTAAGAAGGTTTGTATTGAGCCTATTACTGCTGCTAGGATGGTGAGAAATCATGAGGCTAGGTTTCCTGTTGGAGGACTTCCACGTCTCACAATAATGGACCCGCCTTAGTACATTGCCATGTTCAGTTACCAGCTGGGAGCTACCTGGGAGGAGTATGGACTTGGCAAGATGATGATGGGGCATCCAGACTGACAGCAGGTGGGACCTTCAGTCAACTGCGCTTCCCGCAGCCAGAAATCTTAGTTGTGGATTTCCATGGCCACCACACATGGTTTAGGCAATACAGCTCTTAAAAATTGGAACTATTTCCTTTGTATTATGAAATCTTTTTATTTCTAAGAAAAAAAATTTATTCCATATTAATAAGTCATATTTTTATAGCACATAGGAGTTTTTATTTCATACACATTATAAGTTTACTGGTATGTAAAGCCAAATAATTTAGTGTTATAGAAACACAACATGAAAAATTTGCTTCCTGTTTTCAGCACCTACACTTGATTATTTACTTGCATATTTTATCCAGAACCCACAGATCTTTCATGTATTAATCAGCAGCATTGTGAAATGTAAAGAACACCAGCAGAGGATTCAGGAAACCTAGTATTTGTCACTTTTTTTGTTGTGACCACAAACACACACTCTCTCTCTTCTCTCTTGCTCTCTCTCTATCCACCCCCTATCTGTCCCCTCTTTTCTTTCTTTCTCTCTTTCTCCTAATGACCTCTGGAAAATCATTCAGACTCTCTCAGCTATAATTTCATTATAACTAAAATGAGTAATAGCATTTAAAGTAGTTACCTTGTGAAAATATGTTCAATCAATTGACTAAAGAGTTTACAGATAATTCTAGGTGGTGATTAACCATACTAGAGGAATTCTGAATTCTGCAGAAAATAAAGAAATTGGACCAGCTTAACAGAACACAATAGGCTGATTCTGTTATTTTCAATCCTAGCCAGATCTGTGGTTTCTAAAGCAAACTTGAGCTATGCTCATATTTTAAGGACTCATCTACTGGTGGCACTGCCTACTAATAACACTGGATTTGCACAAACTGTTATGTTTCAGAAAGGGAAATATACCTCTAATCTGTGGTTTTTAAAATATATGTATAAAATATGAAGTAATAAAAACTGATCCAAAGAATATGGTTTCTTATAGTTTCAAGGCGGCTTTTAGGAAAAGTCCATTAATTTTTAAAGGTAGATCTATTGACTAAGGCGAAAAGTATACTGAGTAAAAGAATGACAGAAAACAGCAGAAAAGAAGGAACAGATTGGAAAAGAAGTTTCACTGTGTCCCTGAATTCTGGTTTTAAGATTGTATCTTTTGAACAATCATAATTTATAAATGAATTAGACAATATTATGATGAGGTGACAAATAAAATGAATTATATTTCAAATATAAATATAAAAATATTTTGTGATTTTGATTCATATAGTGTATTATACAGACTATCTTCTTTGATCAATAGGCTAATGTAATTGAAATAAATAATGTAATTGAATTGACTTTATTAATTGTACTCCCTATTAAAATGAATATCAATTTAGTGGTAGTAACCAAGTTACAAGGCTATATATTCAGAAAGTTTCTTTTCCTTCTTAGCAAAATGATAAATGAAATTGAAGAGATACTAAAGTTTAATAAGATGAGAGAGAGATGTAAATATGCCATTCCAAGCAGTCAAATGAACAGCCATGGAAGAAAGGAGCAGTTAGACGTTTACAATTGAACAGTAATAATTTTATATAAAAAATATTGTATATTTTATCACTTCATTAAGGTATAATTCACATGTAAAAATTGCCATTTTATATATATCTGGAAAAAGCTATAATTCAAAAAGATACATGCACCCCTGTGTTTATAGCAGCACTATTCACAATAGCCAAGACATGGAAACAACCTAAATGTCCATTGACAGATGAATGGATAAAGAAGATGCGGTAGACCTACACAATGGACTATTACTTAGACATAAAGAATAATGAGATTAATGCTATTTGCAGCAATAGATGGACCTAGAGATTATCATACTAAGTGAGGTAAGTCAGAAAAAGAGACAAATACCATATGATATCACTTATATGTGGAATCTAAAGTATGACACTAATGAACTTATCTATGAAACAAATACAGACTATAGAGACAGACTTGTGGTTGCTAACGGGAAGAGAGGATGCGGGAGGGATGGATTGGGAGGTTGGGATCAGCAGATGCAAACTATTACACATAAAATGGATAAACAACAAGGTCCTACTTACTGTGTAGCACAGGGGGCTATGTTTAATATGCTGTGATAAAGTATAATGGAAAAGAATATGAAAACGAATGAATATATATGTATAACTGAATCACTTTGCTGTACAGTAGAAATTAACACAACATTGTAAATCAATTCTACTTCAATAAAATTTTTTTTTTAAAAAATCACCACTTTAAGTGTATGAATCTATGAGTTTTGACAAATGTATTCAATAAACAGTAACCACAATCATGATATGGAACATTTCTTTCACCCCAAAAAAGTTTTCTCATAGCTTATTTCACTGAACCCTCTTCCCTTATCTTCACCCCTAGGCAAATATTCATCTGCTTTATTAATACTATAGCTTTGCCTTTTCTAGAATTTCTTACAAATGGAATATAGAATGTAGGCATTTTTGTCTGTTTTTTCACTTAACATAATGCTATTGAAATTTACTTACTCTAATACCAATTTATTCTTTTTATTCCTGAGTACTACTCCATGGTGGGGTTTACCACAATTTGTTTATCCCCTCTTCAACCGAGGGACACTTACAATGTTTTTACTTTTTGGTCATCAGGATCAAAGCTGCTATGAACATTCAATAACAATTCTTTGTGTGAACATATATTGCCATTCCTCTTGAGTAAATAACTAGGAGAAAGATTTCTAGGTTACATGATAAATGTG
Source organism: Tursiops truncatus (assembly GCF_011762595.2). Taxonomy (NCBI): domain Eukaryota; kingdom Metazoa; phylum Chordata; class Mammalia; order Artiodactyla; family Delphinidae; genus Tursiops; species Tursiops truncatus. The sequence goes on along the minus strand of NC_047042.1, from coordinate 28,284,424 downwards.
TACTTAACTGTATAAGAAACTGATAAATGATTTTCAAAATAGCAGTCTCATATTGTATGCTTACCAGTGTTATATAAAATTTTCAATGGCTTCAACACACCTGGTATTGTCAATCTGTTTGTAATTCTAGCAATTCTAGTGGGTTTGAAATGATAATTTGTATTGTCCTAATGATAATGAATGATGTTGAGAATTTTTCATGTCCTTATTTGCCATGTCAATATCTTTTATTTTTAAAGTGTCTGTTCAAGTCATTTGCCTTTTTAAATCAGTATTTTTGTCTTCTTATTAAATCATTTTTAAAGTAAATTATATTCTGGATGTCTTTTATCTTGTATATGTTTTGTAAATATTTGTTAATGTGAATGGTTTGCCATTTTGTCTTTATTGGGTGCATTTCAAACGACAAATGTCTTAATGTTGACTAAATTCCTATTTAGTTTTTAAAAGCTTATGATTTATTCTATTTGTGTCATGTTTAGGGATTCTTTGCCAATCCAAAGTAGCAAATGTGTTCACCCATGTTTTCTTCTAGAAAATTCATATTTTTAGCTCTTAGTTTAACTTCTATGATTAATTTCACATTAAAAACATTTTTGGTGTAATATATGAATTTTTAGTACATAGATAACTAATTGTTCCAGAAAATTTTATTAAAAATATTATTTTCAGTAAACTTTTAAATTCTAGAACAGTTTCAAATTTACAAAAATAACTACAGAAAGTCCCTGTGTACCCCACACTCAGTTTTCCTTATTGCTAACATCTTATGTGAGTATGGTACACTTGTCACAATTAACAAACCAATAATTATATGCTATTACCAACAAAGTCTATACTGCATTCAGACTTCCTCAGTGTATCCCAAATTCTTAATCTGTTTCAGACCCACCCAGACTAACACACTACATTTAGTTGTCATGTCAACTTAGGCTCCTCTTGATTGTGACAGCTTCTTACATGTTCCTTATTTTTGATGATCTTGACAATTTTGAGGATTGTTAGTCAGGTATTTTGTAGAATGTTCCTTAATTGGTATTTGTCTGATGTTTCTCTCATGATTAGACTGGAGTTATATGTTTTGGGGAAGAAGAACACAAAAGCAAATTGCCATACTCATCATACCACATCATATCAAGTGTTCATACTATGGATATGGCTTTTAGTTCATCTTAAACTTGATGACCTGGTTTGAGATAACTTTTGCCAGGTCTCTCCACTGCAGAGTTACTTTCTTTCTCCTCCCTTTCCATACCCTACTCTTTGGAAGAAAGTCACTTTGCAAAGCCCACATTTAGAGAGTGGGGAGATGTGCTCACCCCCTTAAGAATAGAGTATCAACATAGATTATTTGGAATTCTTCTGCATGGGAGATTTGTCTATTCTAACTCACTTATTTGCTTAATCATTTATTTACATGAGCATGAATCCATGCATATTTACTTCATACTTTCGTTTATAATCTAATACTATTTTTTTCTCAAATTGTGACAACTTTGGTCATTGCAGAGCTCCTTCTATTGGTTGATATATCCCTTTGACATTCCCCATCTTTTAGGGGGTGGTCACTTTCTTACTTTATGGCCCTGAAAGATGTTCTAGGTTCACTCTGCATGTTTCTTTCATAATCCTAGAATCAGGAATTCACCAAAGAGCCCAAGTTTCTTTTATTAAAGAATGGGATTACAAACAAATTTCTAGCTGCTAAATGTGGTCGTTGCTACGGTGTGTCATTGATTCTTGGCTCCCAAAGCTAACAGAGCAAAGAGATATATGTGTGTATACTAGCCTATGCACATATACATATGTATAAATATTTCTATATGGAACAACCTATATTGATATTAAGCTAAATCTGAGTATACCCTGATATCACCAAGTCTTATGCGCTGCCACATGGATTATTCTCAGCCTCCTTCCCTTTCTTGTCTGCAAATTCCCACTCCAACAGGCTCCTACCATCCAATATCCATTTACTTAATTGTTCAATTCCAATAGACAGGAATAGTGGCTTCAGGGTTTTTAATCAATACTCCATGGGAAACAATCTTATCAACTAGAGTTGAGTGCATATACACAGTTTTATTTGCAATTAGTCTTACACATTACATTAATTTCCAAAGGGACATAGGTCAGCCTTTTCTGTCACCCCTCTCAGTGAGTTTTTCTCACTGAAGCACTGCAAGGTAGACATTACAGAAAGATACTCTCATTTGTAGATTCAAATACCAAATAAAGGACCTTCTAAAGAGGTATAAGAGGAAAAACCAAAAATCAAATATATGAGACAATAGCAAGAAATGTTGGATAAATTTTTAAATCTATGGGAAGAATACAGTAAAGACATGTTTCTATAAGCCCTAAAGACTCTACACTACTAAAACTACCAGAACTGAAAAACGAATTCAGAAAGGTAGCAGGATACAGGGTTAACATACAGAAATCAGTTGCATTTCTTTACACTAACAATGAAATACAGAAAGGGAATGTTAAAAAACAATACCTTTCAAAATCACACCCCAAAAATAAATTACTTAGTAATAACTCTGACCAAGAAGGTATAAGAGTTATATGCTGAGAACTATAAAACATTAATAAAGGAAATTGAAGATGATTCAAAGAAATGGAGAGCTATTCCATGCTCTTGGATTGGAAGCATTAATATGGTCAACATGGCCCTACTACCGAAAGCAATCTAAAGATTTAATGTGATTCCTATCAAATTACCCATGACATTTTTCACAGAACTGGAACAAATAATCCTAAAATTTATATGGAACCATGAAAGACCCAGAATTGTCAAAGCAATCCTGAGGAAAAAAACAGAGCAGGAGGCATAACCGTCCCAGACTTCAGACAATACTACAAAGCTACAGTAATCAAAACAGCTTTGTATTGGCACAAAAACAGACATATAGATCTATGGAACAGAATAGAGAGCCCAGAAATAAACCCACACACCTACAGTCAATTAATCCTCGACAAAGGAGGCAAGAATATACAATGGGAAAAAGTCTCTTCAGCAAGTGGTGTTGGGAAAGCTGGACAGCCACAGGTAAACCAATGAATTTAGAATACACCCTCACACCATACACAAAAATAAATTCAAATGGCTTAAAGACTTAAATATAAGACATAACACTATAAAACTCCTAGAAGAGAACATAGGCAAAACATTCTCTTATATAAATTGTACCAATGTTTTCTGAGGTCAGTCTCCCAAGGCAATAGAAATTAAAAATAAACAAATGGACCTAATCAAACATATAAGGTTTTGCACAGCAAAGGAAATCATAAACAGAACAAAAATTTACAAACCTTACACACAGCTCATAGAACTCAACAACAAAAAGACAAAAAGCCCAATTGAAAAATGGGCAAAATACCTAAGTAGACATTTCTCCAAAGAAGACATACAGATGGTCAACAGGCACATGAAAAGATACTCAACATCGCTAATTATTAGAGAAACGCAAATCAAATCTACAATGAGATACCACCTTACACCAGTTCGAATAGCCATCATTAAAAAGTCTACCTATAGCAAATGCTAGAGAGGGTGTGGAGAAAAGGGAACCCTCCTACACTGTTGGTGGGAATGTAAGTTGGTGCAGCCACTGTGGAAAACAATGTGGAGGTTCCTCAAAAAACTAAAAACAGATTCATCAAATGATCCAGCAATCCCACTCCTGGGCATATATCCAGACAAAACTATAATTCAAAAGGATACATGCACTCCTATATTCATAGCAACACTATTCACAATAGCCAGGACATGGAAACAACCTAAATGTCCATCGACAGATGAATGGATAAAGAAGATGTGGTACATATATATAATGGAATACTACTCAGCCATAAAAAGGAATGAAATAATGCCATTTACAGCAACACGGATGGACCTAGAGATTATCATACTAAGTGAAGTAAGTCAGAAAGAGAAAGACAAATACCATATGATATCACTTATATGTGGAATCTAAAATATAACACAAATGAACTTATCTATGAAACAGAAAGAGACATAGAGAACAGACATGTGTTTGCCAAGGGGTGGGATATCGAGGGGGAGTTTGGGGTTAGCAGATGCAAAATAGTATATATAGAATGGATAAACAAGGTCCTACTGTATAGCACAGGGAACTATGTTCAATATCCTGTAACAAACCACAATGGAAAAGAATGTATATAGGTATAACTGAATCACTTTGCTGTACAGCAGAAATTAACACATTGTAAGTCAACTATACTTCAATAAAATTTTTTTAATTTAAAAAGGCATGTTTCTATAGAGTATAATACTGAAATATTCACCTTTCTTTCATGAATCTGAAACACTCTTTACATATTAAGCTTTTTAATAGTTTGTCCTACAAATATTTTTATATATCATAGTTTATCTCCTCAATAGTTGACTATCATTTTACACACAATCATTTATGTTTTTATAATGGCAAATTTGGCAGGTGTCTTTGGGATTCTCTAGATTTTATGCTATATTTAGAAAAGACTTTTCTACTTCCAACACAATATTTTCCTAGCAGTTTGATGGTTTTAAATTTTACATTTAGGTCTTCAGTCTGTCAGTGAATTTGGTAACATCTATGCTTATTTCTACCACCAATTTTTTCACGGAATAAATAATTTATTAACCCAGGACTTTCACAAACTTTTAAAAATATTATAATTAAATGTTATTTTATGTGGATATAGCTTTCTGGTGCTAAAATCATTCTCCTTAGAATTCTGAAATCACAAATCATCCATTGTTGTCAACCATTTAATGACATAAATGATGCCAAAATAATTCTGTATTTTGTGGGTAACTGGATTTTCTTAGTTTATAGAGTTATTTTATGTAATTTTTATTCAAGTATTTCATTGACATATGATTAGTTCATTCACAATTCACAATTCCTTTCCAAATTCAGTGGTGCTTTTTGATATAAGATTTAAGTTTTTTTGCAACTCAGCAAAAAGAAAATAAATAATAATATGGAAATTTAATCCATGGTTCAAGTTATGTACAGTAAAATCAAATATGACTACCTTAAAGATTCAAGTAGTATTATTCATAAAGGAGTATAAAACCAGAAAACCATATTAAAATATTTTAATATTTATTTTTTGATAGTGGAAAAATATTAACTTAAAGTTGGAGGGTCATACATATGCCACATTTCATAAATTAATTCCTGATGACAAAGGGTAAGGACACTGACTAGCCATATTGGTAGTTTTTCAGTACATCAAATTGCCTTTCCCTTTCTTGTCTCTGTGCTTTTACCTGCTTGGTCCTCTATGCCTAGTTATCTTTCACCAACTATCCAGCTATTTCCTTCTCATTGTTCAAGGATATATGCTCACTTAATGCCCTGTATTTTCACTTTTATATGACTCATCACACTAGAGTATTTCTTCAATCTCATTTTTCTAATTAAATTATAAACTCATAACTCTACTTCTTCCTAGTACTAATTACATTTCTAGAAGATTGTATGTACTTATTAGACCTTCATATTATATCCTGGAGTCTTTCCTTAGTAATTTTGTGTGTTAATGTCTATTATGAAAGGAACTTATTTTTTTTCATTATATTTTCTAACAGTTAATTTTGAGCATATAAAGTAGTTATCAATTTTGGTATAATTATCTAGTAATCTTTCCTTTTGAATGGTGACTCAATATCCTAGAGATTCACATTTGATTATTTTGTGTTTTCTGCTACTTTTGAAAGGTTTTCATTGTTTATGTTTTTAGTTACTCTCTATAAATTCCTCAAGTTCTTTTAATTACATGAAAATCAAGTTACAGCCTCATATTCTTCTTTATAACATAATACTGTAGCATGCTTGAACTCTCTCAAACTTTTTATTCAATCTCTTTGCTAATAGGTTTTAATACTTTATAAATCCTTACCTCAAAAATACAATAATTATTTTTGGAATCTACATTCTCTTTAAAGAATAGTTCTAACAGAGTTACATGTTTATCTCAGACCTTTTTTTTATCTAAGTTTTATTCCTGAACTTTCGATATTATTTAACTCTCAAAACAAAACGTATGCCAACATATTTTTAAACAAATTTTGTTTTATAATTATTTGTTTTCTCAGATATATTTTCTGACACATTAATTACATAAGAATGTTTCTGCATTCATTAAAAAGCATTCAGTTGGGCATAAAATAAGTGGAGCATGTCCTTTTGCTCTCCAAACACTGTAGACATTGTTCCCTTTTCTTCCGGCAATTTGATTCACAGAGAATTCTGAAGCCAACTGGTTTTTTGTTCCTTTGTATTAAATATTTTTCCACCTGAATTCTTGTGCAGAACATAAGTGCGCGCGCACACACACACACACACACACACACACACACACACACACACCCTTGTACATATAAAAACCAATTATGGCAAAATAATAACAATTTGGAATCTAGATAAGATGTATACAGTTTTCATTTTACTATTCTTGCAAGTTTCCTGTATATTTGAATATTTTCATAATAAAAATTTGTAATTCAATCATTTTCCAAGATGCTTACAGGTGTGATTTTTTTCTTTGAACCAAATGAATGAATGCATCATTCTGTATATTAAGGTGCATTTCAACTCAGAAAAGTTTCTCTAAACACTTCTTTGACTGTTGTTCCAGTTCCCATATCTTTTTCCCTATTCTACAATGACAATAATCCTTGGATTGGATTTCAGCCAGTTTTCTTCCCTGCCTATCATATTCTATTTTATCTTTTACAGTTGTGTGTTTTTAAATTCTATATTTGGGGAAATCTTATTTTCCCTTTACATTCCTGATTTAATTTCCCAGTTTGTATATGCTGCTCTTTTCTGCTACCAATGCTGTTTTATTTTTTGAGTTTGTTAGAGCTATTTCACTCTTCTTGAAATATCTCTTATTTTCACTTCCTTTTAATCACAACCTGTAGTCTTTGCAACAAACATCATTGTTTTGTCAAGTCATCCCGTCTTATTCTGATACCAATATTTCCTCTTCTGACTTTTAATCATATTTCATGTGAATCCAGATTACTACCTTTTTCTCCTTTCATGCCCCCCCCAAATTTTTCTAGCATGTATTCCTTTTGTCTATTTCTTCAGAACACCTATATGTCAACATGATGTTATATTTTCCCTATTCTATATTATTTTATCATGTTATATGCTTTCTTTTAATCCTTTTCTACTTTTCAATATCCATTTTTTCTGAAGCAGGGATACTCCAAATTGTATTTGTCAACTGAATGAACAGAGTGGCATGTTATTTATACCTTGTTCAATGTCCACTTAAATGTATGAAGCCCCCTCTTACAGTTGAAAACTGAGGTGACAGGGTGACCAAACTTCTCGGTTCTCTGGGCAATGGCTTCCTTTAAGTGCCACACCCTGGAAAACTCCTCAGTCCTGGGTAAATCATGACAGTTGGTCACCCTAGAGCAAGCACAGGTCTCAGCCCAGTATCTAGTAATTTCATTCTATGTAACCGAGTTTCACTCCAGAATTTCCATGCTATAGAATATAGACAGCATGTAGAATCACAACATAATTCATATAAGGAGGAAGAAAGGATCAACAGTAACTATGGGCCCATAAACTCATTTAGATTGTATAATTTTCAGGAAAGACTTTAGACTTTTATTTAATATGAAATTTTACATCTGCATCCATCTTATTATGAATGCAAGAGGAATGAGACTCAGGCAAACGTTTAAGATAATGTGAAAATATTTATCTGTGTTCTTCAAACATAGGGTAAGTCGCAAGAGTAGATCATTGCTTTTACTGATTGGGTTCAATTTCTAAATCTAGGTCTGCTGGCACTTTTGTCGGTAGGATTTCTTCCCAGATTCTGGCAGATTTTCTGTATCTTAATGTGCTTTTATTAGGATTTATAAAAGGTAGTGTCAGAAGTTAGTACAAGTGTCATTTTTCAACGAAAGTCCTGGTTTCCATTTTTCATTTAGAAAATACTGAGTTAACTGTCTCCTGATTGAAATCTAGGAAAAATATTAATTTTTTTTTTTTTTGCGGTACGCGGGCCTCTCTCACTGTTGTGGCCTCTCCCATTGCGGAGCACAGGCTCTGGACGTGCAGGCTCAGCGGCTTTTACTTCAAAGGGAGTTATATAAAAAGTCATGTTAAACGTGGGTTATTTTACAAGTGGGTATTATTTTTAAAGTTATTTAATAAGTGTATTTAAAAAGTAGATTGCTTTTTAAAAATTAATTTTCAAGAACATCCTATTCATAATCATTTATAGATAGAAAATAATAAATTTGAACTCTACTTCATTTAAAAGGATAAAAAAACAGGCCCATATATGTATTTATGTCTATTTAGTAATGGACCTGATACAACCATTGATAATAACAAGTAACTGCACTGTTTATGAATACATCTACTCTTACCATACCATGCTCAAAAAGTATTTGTGGTTATTCACTAGAATGTATATGATTCAATAAGTAAATTATTAAATAGGAAAATAATTTTGAAATAGAGTATAAAAAATGAATTCAGAGTTATTTTTTAAAAAGTAAAAATTGGCCTCATCATGGCAATTAATATCAATTAATGTCATAACTGCCTTTGCATAAAACAAACTCATCTGGCAGTAAGTACTCTTTATCTTTCTACTGCCTCAAAATGAGTTACAGATAGACTTTAAAAAGAGATTATCTAAACTGAGTAAAGTACGCTGGTAGAAAATCTGGATTCAGAAATCTAACAAAACCAGCTAAAGCAGATCACCATCCCTACAACTCAAAAGTTAGAAAGCAGTTCCCATCATAGAGAATTCTCCATTTAGGTTCCACAAGTGACTCAACTATGTGTCTGGAGATTCTAAATTAACCACATGTGGAAGTATTGCTAACATCTTGATCTTGAGCTCCAAATTCAAGCAGACATAGGTTTAAATGGGCTTTTAAACTCAGCTGCGTGATTTTAAGGCAGTTTTTTAACTTCAGGGTTTTTTTTTTTAATCTATAAAATGGGGATAATAATATTATCTAACTGTAGTAGATATTATACCTACTATTATTATATAAAATATATTATATAAAATATTGCATTATATTATATTGCATCTAAAAGTTGCAATTATTATTATATAATATAATTATATAACATATTATATTTTATATAATTATATAAAATATTGCATCTAAAAGTCACTTACATTTTATGCCTAAAGCAATTCACTTGCGAACACCTGGAATATTAAAAAATTCAATCACCATGTGTCCAGAGGAGAATCAGAAATATTAACAATGAATAGTTATGCCTATCAAATTCTGTGGGCTCAGGTTTAATAGAGCCCCAAGTTGAACTAAAGTGGGCTCCAATTGAAATAAAGACCACTGCTGATTTTTCATTTAAAAAATGAATAAATAGCCTTTTAGGGGATAACTGCTTCTAATAGTTTCTCTTAATTTCATAACAAGATGAAAATGTTGAGGAATTCCACATAAAATCAGAATATTCATATAATGCTGACAAGAATTTTAGTAGAGGAGAAAAATGATAATTGATTCTTTTTAAGGTAGGCTTGCATATTTGTGATGTCAGAGCCAGGGACCATAATCTTTCTACTGAGTTATTTCCCTGATTCTTAAAGTGTTCACAATTCCTCATTTCTAACCAAGGTTAGGGAAATGGCATTGCCTAAAAAGAACCCCCTTAAATTGGTCTCCTGCCTACTATCAATCATTTATTTCTGTTTTTGTTTTTGGCCCCAAATATTTACTTACTATATATGTCAGAAACTTAAGACATAAGTCCCTTCAAATAAGGACAAGATGATATGAGATTCAAAGATTTAGTTCTAGTCCAATAACTCAAGCATGATAAATGTACATTGAGTAGTTATTATTCTGGGAAGAGTCAACATATGGGTCTCCAGAAATTCTTGTGGTAATTTTTTAGAACATCTAGAAAAACACAGAATATTTATTAAGAAGCATCAAAAGGGTAGGTATAAAGGCTTCTGGGTTTGAGTACAGGTTCTGCCACTTACAACCTGTGTGGCTTGGCCAAGTTACTGAACCTCTCGATACCAATGTCTTCATCTGAAAGAAAAGATAATAATAGCACCTACTTCAAAGGGCTGATTGCAGATTAACTATCTATAGAATGCTTAGAATAGGTTATAATATGTAGTAGGCATTTAAAAAGTATTTGTTCTCATTATTACTACTTTCTTTTTTTTACTATGCTACCTCCCCTCTTTGAAGACTTAAAAAATCTTAAAAGTTAAACATTTTAAAATGTTTTAAGACAAGAGGCTAGAAATCAATGAAGTAAGTTTAAAATTAGGAAAAATGAACAAAAATATTAAAATAAATAAACATAAAATAAATAACATTTTATGACAAAGGAGCCAAGAATATACTGGAGGAAAGGGCAGTCTCTTCAATTAAATGGTGCTGGGAAAACAGGACAGCCACAAGCAAAAGAATAAAACTAGAGTACTATCGTACATCAAACACAAAATAATAACTCAAAATATATTAAAGACTTGAACATAAGACCTGAAACCATAAAATTCCTAGAAGAAGACATAGGCAGTAATTTCCTGACATCAGTCTTGGCAATTACTTTTTGGATTTGACAGCAAAAGCAAAGGCAACAAAAGCAGAAGCAAACAAGTCGGACTAAATAAAACTAAAAAGCTGCTACACAGCAAAAGAAACCATCAACAAAATGAAAATACAGCCTATCAAGCAGGAGAAAATATTTGCAAACTGTATATCTAGTAAGGCATTAATATACAAAATATATTCAAAAGAATGTATATAATGCAATAGCAAAAATCAAATAATTAATTTTAAGATGTGCAGAGGATCTGGATAGCATTTTTCCAAAGAAAACATACAAATGGCTAACAGGTACATTAGAAAGTGCTCAATATCACTAATCATCAGGGAAATACAAATCGAAACCATAGCGAGATATACCTCACACCTGTTAGAATGGCTATCATCAAAAAGACAAGAGAGAGCAAATGCTGGTGAGGGTGTGGAGAAAAGGGAATGCTTGTGCACTGTCGGTAGAAAGTAAATTGGTACAGTCACTATGGAAAACAGTATGGAGGTTCCTCAAAAAATAAAAATAGGGCTTCCCTGGTGGCGAAGTGGTTGAAAGTCCGCCTGCCGATGCAGGGGACACAGGTTCGTGCCCCGGTCCGGGAGGATCCCACATGCCGCGGAGCGGCTGGGCCCGTGAGCCATGGCCACTGAGCCTGTGCGTCCGAAGCCTGTGCTCCACAACGAGAGAGACCACAACAGTGAGAGGCCCGTGTACCGCAAAAAAAAAAATAAGAATAAATAAAAAAATAAAAATAGAACTACCATATGATCCAGCAATTCCATGTCTGGGTATTCTTCCAAAAACAAAACATAACAAAAAACAAAAGAGAACATTACTAATCTGAAAATATATCTTCACCCTCATGTTCACTGCCACATTATTTCCAAGAAGTGGAAACAACTTAAGTGTCCATCATCGAATGAGTGGATAATGAAAATGTTATATATATGTTATATATATATGTTATATATATATATATAATGTTATATATATATATATATATATATATATATGGAATATTATTCAGCCATAAAAAGAAGAAAATTCTATTTGTGACAACACAGACGGACCTAGAGGGTATTATGCTAAGTGAGATGTCAGACAAAGAAAAATATCATACAACCTTACTTATATGTAAAATCTAAACAAACAAACAAAAAAAGTTCTCAGAGAGAACAGACTGGTGGTTGGCAGAGGCAGAGGTAGAGGTTGCAGGGTGGGATGGGTGAAACAGGTGAAGGTTGTCAAAAGGTGCAAACCTCTAATTATAAGATGAATAAGCCCCAGGGATGTAGTGTACAGCATGGTGACTATAGTTAATAATACCGTATTGTATACTTGAAAGTTGCTGAGAGAGTAGATCTTAAATGTTCTCATCACAAGAGAAAAAATATCTGTAACTATGTGTATCAATGGATGTTAACTAGACAATGGGGTGATCATTTGCCAAACCAAATTTCATCAAATCATTATGTTTTACATCTGAAACTAATAGAGTTATATGTCAATTATAGCTCAACAAAAAATTGAGATTACAAAAATAATAAATACAACATTTTTATAATAATGAACAGATATACAAATAAATATAAACTGGAGATCAAGATGATTAAGTAGGAGGATGCTGAGCTCACCTCCCCACATGAACACATTAAAACTAACTCTACAAAAAACAAAAAAGAAAGAAAGAAAAAAAAAACTAACTCTACATGTGGAGCAACCCTTGCTGAAACAGACAGATGACTTGCAGAAAGGCTCCTCTACAATCAAGGCTATAAAGAAAGATCCACATGGAGTTTGGCAGGAAGCGAGGAGAAGCAATGCGGTCAGGACCCACGTCCCTAATAGGGGACATAGAAGAGCAGGGGATTATCATGGGCTTGGGGATCCTTCCTGGAGAATGAGGGATTCAAGCCACATACTGGGCAACCCAGCTCTGAGGTCTAACATGGCAAAGATAAGTCCACTGAGCTGGTTTGAAAACCAGGGGGACTAACAGGAGGGCTGTAAGAAACCTAGACTCCACTTATGAGAGTGCTCTTGCTTACTCCCGGGAACAAGGTGGAGGAAGCAGACTGAAACTGCCTGGGCTCTGGCCAGTTTCCACTACTGCACCAGAGTACAACCCGGGGTACAATGGGTCCCTGCTCCAGCCACTCTTGTTCTGGTGCAGCTCTCCACTAGGGGCAAGGAGCTTTGGCAAGGAGAGTGTCCACACTTAGAGAGAATGGCTCAAACCTGACGCTGCCTCTGAAGAGGGTGAAGACAGTCATTACCAGTGTTCCTGCAGAGGCAGCAGATTGAAAACAGCTTGGGGCTCTGAACCACTTGCCAGGACCATCCCAGCCTCCACCACAACCCTCAAGGGATGTCCCCTCCAACCCGCCTTGCTCTGATGCTGCTCTCCACTGGGGTCAAGGTACCATTGCTGAGAAGAGGGTGTGCAACTGAGGGAAACAGAACTGGCTTGGGTCTGGCCCTGCCTCTGAGTGGCACAAGGGTGGCTACTGCCAGCAAGTGTAGAGAAAGCAGATTGGAAACAACCTGGGGCTCTGACTGGTCTGCCAAGACAGTCTGCTCTGTTCCAGAGCATACCCTGGCCCACACCTGGTACATGTTCCAGCCCCTCTTGCTCTGGTGCTGTTCTCCACTAGGGTGGAGGTGCCTTTGTTAGGGGGTGTGCACACACTGAGAGGGAATGGAACCAGCTTGGACCTGACTCTCAGGACTTCTCTTCCAGCACCTTGGGCCCTGACTCCACTGACTATAGGGCAGTGACTACCAGTGAGCGTGGGAGATGCCCCAGTTCACACCTGGCTTGGGCTCTAGCCCCTCCAACTCCAATCCTACCTCCCACCAAGATAAGAGCTTCCAGAATGTCCCAAAGGAAGACCCATGCTCACATCAGATCCAACTCTCCCACCAAAGCCAAGGAGCACATGCAGACTGCATAGGGACACTTCCACACAAGGACAACCCTTCAAGACTGGGAAAGGTAACTTTTCACCTACTTTCAGACAGACAGAGAAAGATAAACAAAATAAGAAGACAGATGAATCTGTTTCAAATGCAAGAAGAGAAAACACCCTGAAAAGAACCCTAATGAAACAGAGAGAAATAATTAACCAGTTAAAAGGTTCAAAGCTTTAGTAATAAGAATGCTAACTGAACTTGGAGAAAAATTAGATAAACACAGAGAAAATTTTAACAAGGCACCAGAAAATATTAAAAAAGAAGCAGTTGGAGCAGAAGAATACAATAACTGAAATGAAAAACAAACTGGAAGAAATTAACAACAGACTACATAATACAGAAGAACACATAAGTGATCTGGAAGACAGAATAATGGAAGTCACCGAATCAGAACAACAAAAAGAAAAACAAATTTTTAAAAATGAGGATAGTTTAATGAGACAACATAAAGCATACTAACATACAGACAGACATACAGATTGGCAACAGACACGTAAAAAGATGCTCAACTCTCTAGTCACCTGCAAAATGCAAATCAATACCACAATGAGATATTATAGGGGTCCCAGAAGAAGAAGAAAGAGAGAAAGTGTTCAAAAATACATTTGATGAAATTATGACTAAAAACTTACTAAAGCTAAAGAAGGGAACAGATATCCAGGTACACCAATCACAGAGAGTCCCAAACATGATTAACCCAAAGAGACTCACACCATGACATATAGTTAAAATGGCAAATGTCATGAATAAAGAGAGAATTCTAAAAGCAGCAAGAGAAAAGCAAAGAGCCACTTACAAGGGAAGTCCCATAAGGCTATCAGCTGACTTTTCTGCAGAAATTTTGCAGGCCAGAAGGGAGTGGCATGATATATTCAAAGTGCCGAAAGGGGAAAACCCACAACCTAGGATACTCTACCCAGCAAGGTTATCATTCAGAATTGAAGAATAGATAAAAATTTCTCAGAGAAGCAAAAACTAAAAGCATTCATCAATATTAAACTGACCTTACAAGATGTGTTAAAGGGCCTTCTTTATGTGGAAAAGAAAAGGGTACAATAAGAATGTATAGGAAACAAAAAAGCCCACTAGTAAGGCAAATATATAGTAAAGGCTGTGGATCAACTACTACAATAAGCTAGTACAAAAATTAAAAGACTAAAAAATCGTAAAATCAACTCTAACTACAATAAATAGCTAAAAGATAGACATGGAATGAAAATATGACATCAAAACCACAAAATGTGGGGGAGGGAAGTAAAAAATTTAGATCTTTTAGAATGTGCTTGAACGTAAATGACTATCAGTTTAAAAGAAGTAGATATAGTTATAGGTCAATATACATGAATTCCATGGTAACCACAGATCAAAAACCTGCAACAGACACACAAAAACTAGAGAGAAAGGAACAAAGGCATACCACAAAATAAAATCACCAAACCACAAGGGAAGAAGCTAAAAGAAGAGGAAAGAACAGAGAAAAACAGAAAACAAGTAACAAAATGGTAATAAGTACATACCTATCCATAATCATTTTAAATGTCAATGGATTAAAAGCTCCAGTCAAGTCTTAATGTGAAAATGACTCTACTACCCAAAGCAGTCTACAGATTGAATGCAATCCTATCAAACTACCACTGGCATTTTTCACAGAACTAGAACAAAAAATTTCACAATTTGTATGGAAGCACACAAGACCCCGAATAGCCAAAGCATTCTTGAGAATGAAAAATGGAGCTGGAGGAATCAGGCTCCCTTACTCAGACTATAATACAAAGCTACAGTAATCAAGACAGTATGGTACTGGAACAGAAATATAGATCAATGGAACAGGATAGAAAGCCCAGAGATAAACCCATGCACATATGGTCACCTTATCTTTGATAAAGGAAGCAAGAATATACAGTGGAGAAAAGACAGCCTCTTCAATAAATGGTGCTGGGAAAACTGGATAGGTACATGTAAAAGATTGAAATTAGAACACTCCCTAACACCATACACAAAAATAAACTCAAAATGGATTAAAGACCTAAATGTAAGGCCAGACACTATCAAACTCTTAGAGGAAAATATAGGCAGAACACTCTATGACATAAATCACAGAAAGATCCTTTTTGACCCACCTCCTAGAGAAAGGGAAGTAAAAACAAAAATAAACAAATGGGACCTAATGAAACTTAAAAGCTTTTGCACAGCAAAGGAAACCATAAACAAGACCAAAAGACAACCCTCAGAATGGGAGAAAATATTTGCAAATGAAGCAACTGACAAAGGATTAATCTCCAAAATCTACAAACAGCACATGCAGCTCAATAACAAAAAAACAAACAACCCAATCCAAAAATGGGCAGAAGACCTAAACAGACATTTCTCCAAAGAAGATATACAGATTGCCAGCAAACACATGAAAGAATGCTCAACATCATTAACCATTAGAGTAATGCAAATCAAAACTACAATGAGATATCACCTCACACCGGTCAGAATGGCCATCATCAAAAAAATCTAGAAAAAATAAATGCTGGAGAGGGTGTGGAGAAAAGGAAACTTTCTTGCACTGTTGATGGGAATGTAAATTGATACAGCCACTATGGAGAACAGTATGGAAGTTCCTTAAAAAACTACAAATAGAACTACCATACGACCCAGCAATCCCACTACTGAGCATATACCCTGAGAAAACCATAATTCAAAAAGAGTCATGTACCAAAATGTTCCTTGCAGCTCTATTTACAATAGCTAGGACATAGAAGCAACCTAAGTGTCCATCAACAGATGAATGGATAAAGAAGATGTGGCACATATATACAATGGAATATTACTCAGCCATAAAAAGAAATGAAATTGAGTTATTTGTAGTGAGGTGGATGGACCTACAGTCTGTCATACAGAGTGAAGTAAGTCAGAAAGAGAAAAACAAATGCCATATGCTAACACATATATATGGAATCTAAGAAAAAAAAAAAGGTCATGAAGAACCTAGGGGTAAGATGGGAATAAAGACACAGACCTACTAGAGAATGGACTTGAGGATATGGGGAGGGGGAAGGGTAAGCTGTGACAAAGTGAGAGAGTGGCATGGACATATATACACTACCAAACGTAAAACAGATAGCTAGTGGGAAGTAGCCGCATAGCACAGGGAGATCAGCTAGGTGGTTTGTGACCACCTAGAGTGGTGGAATAGGGAGGGTGGGAGGGAGACACAAGAGGGAGGAGATATGGGAACATATGTATATGTATAATTGATTCACTTTGTTATAAAGCAGAAACTAACACACCATTGTATAGCAATTACACTCCAATAAAGATGTTTTTTTTTAAATAAAAGTCTTAATGTGGCTGATTGGATTAAAACAACAGGACCCATCTATATGCTGCTTACAAGAGACTCACAACAGAACTAAAGACACACACAGACCGACAGTGAGTAGATGAAAAAAGATATTCCATGCAAAAGGAAATGACAAGAAAGTTGGGGTAGCAATACTAAGATCAGACAAAGGCGACTTTAAAACAAAGTCTGTAATAAAATATAAAGAATGCCATTAAATAATGATAAAGGGATCAATATAAGAAGAGAATATAACATTTGTTAACATATATGCATGCAACATAGGAGCACCTAAACATATAAAGCAAATATAAACAAATGTAAAGAGAGAAATTGACAATAACACAATAATAGTAGGGGATTTAAAAACCCTACTGACATTAATAGACAAATCATCCAGACAGAAAATCAATAAAGAGTGGCCTTAAATGATGCATTAGACCAGTTGTACTTAACAGATATCTACAGGATACTGCATCCCAAAACAGTAGTATACACATTCTTTTCAAGTGCACATGGGATGTTCTCTAGGAAAAATGACATGCTAGTCCACAAAACAAGTCTCAACAAATTTAAGAGGACAGAAATTATATCAAGCACTTTTTCTGACCACAATAGTATGAAACTAGAAATCAAATACAGGAAGAAAAATTGGAAAAACACAAGCACATGGCGACTAGACAACATACTAGTAAAAAACCAACGTGTCAATGAAGACATCGAAAAGGAAATCAGAAAATATCTGGAGACAATTGAAAATAGAAACACAATTGTCCAAAATCTACAGCACACAGCAAAAGCAGTTCTAAGAAGGAATTTTATAGTGATACAGGTCTAGCTCAGGAAACAAGAAAAACCTCAAATAAACAACATAACCTACAATCCAAAGGAATTAGAAAAGAAGAACAAACAAGTTAAAGCCAGTATAATAATGAAGATGAGAGTGGAAATAAATAATATAGAAACCAATAAACAAAAAAACCAATGAAAACAAGAGCTGTTTTTTTAAAAAAGATAAACAAATTGATAAGCCTTTAGCCAGGCTTATTAAGATGAAAAGAGAGAGGATCCAAATAAACAAAATAAGTGAACGAGGAGAAATAACAAATATCACAGAGATACAAAAAGTCATAAGAGAATATGATGATAATTATATGCCAACAAACTGGACAACCTAGAAGAAATGGATAAATTCCTAAAAACAAAAATCTTTCACACCTGAATTAGGAAAAAATAAATAATCTGAACAGATCAATCAGTAGTAGTGAAATTGAATCAGTAATCAAAAAACTCCCAAACAAACAAAAGTCCAGGACTGGATGGTTTCACCAGATAATTCAACCAAGCATATAAAGATGAGCTAATACCTTTCCTTCTCAAACTATTCCAAAAAATTAAAAAGGAAAGAACACTTCCAAATTCATTCTCCAAGGCCATTACTACCTTGATACCAAAACCATACAAAGACACTACAAAAAAAGGAAATTACAGTACAATATCTCTAATGAATGTACATTCAAAAATCCTCAACAAAGTATTGGCAAACCAAATTCAAAAATATATAAAAAAGATCATACACCATGATCAAGTTGGAGTTATTCCAGGGTCATAAGGATGGTTCCACATTTGCAAATCAATCAATGTGATACACTACAATAACAAAACAAAGGATTAAAATCACATGTTAATCTCAACAGATATAGAAAAAACATTTGATGAAATTCAATATCCATCTGTGATAAAAATTATCATCAAAGTGCATATAGGGGAAACATATCTCTACATAATAAAGGCCATTTATGACAAACCCACAGCTAATATACTCAAATTTGAAAAACTGAAAGCTTTTCCTCTAAAATCAAGAAAAAGACAAGGATGCCCACACTTGCTGCTTCTACTAAACTTAGTATTGGAAATCCTAGCCACAGCAGCAAGACAAGAAAAAGCAGTAAAGTCTTCCAGATTGGAAGGGAAGAAATAAAATTTGTCCCTGCTTGCAGATAACATGGTACTATTTATAGAAAAAGTCTTCACCAAAGATTATTAGAACTAATGAATGAATTCAATAAAGTTGAAGGATACGAGATTAATAAACAGAAATGTTGCTTTTCTATAAACTAATAATGAACTATCAGAAAGAGAAAGCAAGAAAACTACCCTGTTTAAAACAGCATCAATAATAATGAAATATCTATGAATAAACTTAACCAAGAAGGTGAAAGACCTATACTCTGAAAACTATAAAACGTTGATGAAGAAAGTTAAAGATGACGCAAAGAAATGGAAGGAAACCTCATGTTCATGAATTGCAAAAATTAATATTGTTAAAGTGTCCTTACTACCCAAAGCATTCTACAGATTTAATGCAATCCTTATAAAAATACCCATGACATTTTTCACAGAACTAAAACAAATAATCCTAAAATTTATGTAGGACAACAAAAGATGCTGAATAGCCAAAGCAATCTTTAGGGAAAAAAACCCAAAGCAGGAGATATCATGCTCCCTGACTTCAAACTACACTACAAAGCTACAGTAATCAAACAACATGGTAGTGGCACAAAAACAAACACATAGATCAATGAAACAAAATAGAGAACTCATAAATAAACCAATGCACATACAGTCAATTAATCAACAATAAAGGAGCCAAAAATATACAATGGGGAAAACACAGTTTCTTCAATAACTGGTGCTGGGAAAATTGTACAGCTATATATAAAAGAATGAAATTAGAACATTTTATCATACCATATACAAAAATAAAATCAAAATGTATTAAAGACCTAAATATAAGACTGTAAACCATAAAACTCGTAGAAGAAAACATAGGCAGAACATTCTTTGACATAAGCTGTACAGATATTTTTTGGGTCTGTTTCCTCAGGCAAAGAAAACAAAAGCATAAATTTAAAAAATGGGCCCTAATTAAACTTAAAAGCTTGTGTACTGTGAAGGAAACCATAGGCAAAATGGAAAATCCACCTACTGAATGGGAGAAAAACATCTGCAAATGATCTGTACAATAAGGGGTTAATATCCAAAATATATAGACAGCTCATACAACTCAATATTGAAAAAACAAACTTATTAAAAAATGGGCAGAAGACCTGAATAGATATTTTTCCAGAGAAGACATACAGAGTGGCAACAGACACATAAAAAGATGCTCAACTCGCTAGTCACCTGCAAAATTCAAATCAATACCACAATGAGATATTACCTCACACCTGTCAGAGTGGATACAATCTAAAAAATGAAACAAACAAATGAATATAACAAAACAGAAACAAACTCAGAGATACAGAGAATAAACTATATGAGGAGAGGGAAGAAGGGAGGAGCAAGAAAGGGATGGAGCATTAAGAGGTACAAACTACCATGTATAAAATAAATTACAGTGATATATTGTATAACACAGGGAATATAGCCAATATTTTGTAATAACTTTAAATGGAATATAATCTATAAAAATATTGAATCACTGTTGTATGTCTGAAACTATTAAAATAATGTAAATTAACTATACTTTATAAAAAATAATTTAAAAATAAATACAAAAATAAGGAAATAAGATGAAAAATAAAAAGTACACATGATTGTTTTGTGAATAAAATTTAGAAATTTTACAATTTGATTAAAAATTTATTTAAAAATTTGCTTAAAAATTGAACTGACTGTGGATCCTTTCCTAACTTATCTGCATTAGATCATGATCTGATGAATCATGCATATACGCTGGGTATATCACTTTGCCACTCAATTTTAGTAGAAAATTAAGGAGTAGCAATGTTTATACTGAATCGTAACATATACCATTTTTGTACACACACACACACACACACACACACACACAATAGTGTGTAATACATTCCTGTTCCTAGACTTAGTTTTCCCATTGTCTGGTAGATGGAAATTGTTCTTTCTCTGTCCTTTGTGTGTATATACATATTGCATCCCCACTTGTTACTTGTTTTCTTTTCCTTTTTGTGCCTTTCCACCTTAACTTCAAATGCCTAAGCATCTTTTTATCAGGTGTGCAGTCTTTACATGTGATTCATGAATTCATGTGATTCATGATCTCATCTATTAGGACCATCATGTCAAGGCTTCATGAAATATGAGTGAAATACACTGCAAAGTGCTTTCTAAATATGAGGTTTTAAATAATAAATAAAGTCTACTTATGGCAGACAGTGAGTAGATGGTGGACCTTTTTTTAGAGTCTCATATTGTTAAAATGTCTTCTGATATATCATGTGGAAAGAGAAAGAATAATACTACCTCTGTTTCTGCTCCATTCCATTATATACCTACTCCATTCCATGCATCGCTAATGATATCTCTATTTTAAATAAATTTAAGGAATTAATTGCAATTCCATAAAAGCATATCTAGAAATTCAAATGATAGACAATGGTGTGACTTGGTTATACAGGTATCAAGCAACCTAATGGAAAAGAAATTTTGATTGGCCTTCTGACTTCATGGGGCCACAAACTATAGTCCTTCTGTTATTTCACTTAAGTGTATTATGTCCCAGACAGGCACTGTCTGAAAACATTAAGAAGCATGAAACTCAACTCTAGGAATAAAGCTCTGTGGGCCCTGAAATAAACCATTTTTATTTCTAAAAGAAGCTAGAAATGAACCATAGTATTGTAGAACCTAAAACTGCAAAGTGCCCACTGGCCCATTTTTTTTCCCTCCAGTGCTTCTGCACATGAAGTATAACTCCCCAAAGAATACTACAAAATGCTTCCTTCTTCTGCTAAATGATTCAAATGATGGTCTTTCCACAATTGCTTTCACTTTTACAGTTTGAAAGCCCCAGCATTTGTATATTTAACCTTTGACTTTTCCTTTTTTGTTGCTGTATGTTTAACCAGCTTAATTCAGTGGGGAATACAAACTGGCCTATATTTTAGCACTTCCTGCACTTTGCCTACCGCACAGGGCCAGAGTTATGGACCGTGAGAGCTGGGTTCTATTATCATAGCCTTTTCTACATCACATGGAAATGTACACTTTGACAGAGAAATTCACTCTCAGAATTGCCCCTCCAAAGACACAAAGGGAGCATTATCCTCTTTCTCTTTCCTCATCATATAACCCTATAGAATTGTCTTAATTATCTTAAATACCAACGACTTTTTAACCAGAAAATTATTTTCTACGATGGCTTGCAGGAATGCCTGAAAGTGCACTAATTTTGCCTTCGGGTTACAGGAGAAAAAAAATCTTTTGAAATTTGTTAGCTGGAAGGGTGCAAAATTTTGAGAGTTACCACCTATAAGACATTAACACAAATGGAAAAGTATGATTACACAACAAATCATCCCAAACAGTGGGACCCTGAGGCACTGGGTCAAGGAACAAGTAGAAAGTTTTGAAAGACTCTGAATATGAAGGAGAAAATAAAGGGTTGGAAAGAAATGGAAAACACATTTTGCCTATGGTATACCCTCTATGTAATAAGGTGCCTTACAAAATTTCAAAGGTTTTGACTAAGATGTTGATTTATGTGCATATATATATGCTTGCTTGATAATACTTGGATTTAGGATATTAATAAATGACGATTAAAGAAAACTGTGGCCTTCATATGTGCCTAAGGGCAGCCTTGATAGGCTTTCCAATAATTACCATCTTTTTGATTACAGAAGGGAAGTTGAATTTTAAAACAGAATGCCAAAGTTTTAATTAAATGTGCAAGAGAAAGTTGATACTAAGTCATACAAGAGAAAATTACTGAAGCATATCCAACTTGATCAAAAGTCAAGAATTTTCAGTAAAAAGAAAACCTTACAATCATAAATTCTTAATATCAACACACTCATTCATCTGATAACTCTAACATTGAATTTAAATGAGTATCCAAAACCAATAGAGTCTAAACAATGTTTTCATGGGGCTACAGAATTGCACACTGTCCTCACAAAGTTTTTGACACAGATCCAGGATTTATATTGCAAGTGTACCAACGATAGAAAGGTATTGTTCAAAGCACAAGGACTGGAAAATGGAAGAGAGAAGAGAGTAATAGGAGTGGGGAATCCAATGAATTGATTTTCTTCATATTGGCCTATCTATGTGGCTATTAATTTTTGGAGTAGTCAATTCTGTGTACTAAACTATATGCTGCTTTGATCTAAAATGACTAAAGAATTTATAAAGTTTTACATAATTTTAATAGCGCACTGGAATTTAGAAACATTTTCAGACTGAAAGAGCAGACCACATTTATTACAAGCTCTTCATGTTACTTCATGGTAAATATGTTACAATGATTATATACTCTGAGAGAGACTTGAGTTATTAAATAATAAATGATATTAGTAACGAACACAATAGGCAGCATTCATTCATTGGGTTAAATACAGACTGCCCGCTTATTTTCTTCCATGCAGTATCTGAGGCATCAGGATACAGACAGAAACAAATGTTTTCTTTCAAGGAGCTCTCCTAAACTGTGGGTTAATCAAGTAAAGAATCTAAGGGCTGGGGACTTCCCTGGTGGCGCCGTGGTTAAGAATCCACCTGTCAATGCAAGGGACATGGGTTTGATCCCTGGTCCTGGAAGATCCCACATGCCTCAGAGCAACTAAGGCCGTGCACCAAAACTACTGAGCCTGACACTCTAGAGCTCCCGAGCCACAGCTACTGAGCCCGCGTGCCACAACTACTGAAGCCTGCATGCCTAGAGCTCGTGCTCCACAACAAGAGAAGCCACTGAAATGAGAAGTCCGTGCACCGTAACAAAGAGTAGCCCCCGTTCACTGCAACTAAAGAAAGCCCACGCACAGCAACGAAGACCCAATGTGCCAAAAATAAAATAAATAAATAAATTTTAAAAAGAATCTAAGGGCTGGATTAGCACTAAGAACATAGGGAGATCATATGATATTTCTTATATGTGGAGTAAAAAAAAAAAAAGATACAAATGAACTTATTTACAAAACAGAAATAGACCCAGAGACATAGAAAGCAAACTTATGGTTACCAAAGTGGGAAAGGGAAGGGGGAGATAAATTAGGAGTTTGGGATTAACATATACACACTACTATATATAAATTACATAACCAACAGGGACCTACTGTATGGCACAGGAACTATACTCAATATTTTGAAATAACCTATTAGGGAAAAGAATCTGAAAAAATATATATAAATATATATATATATATATATATATGTATATATAACTGAATCATTGTACAGTACACCTGAAACTAGCACAACACTGTAAATCAACTATACTTTAATTTAAAAAAAGCATCAAGTTGTATACCTTAAATAATCTCAAAAAGGCTGTTAAAAAAAAAGAAAAAAGAATATAGGGATAAATACTAAGTAAGAATATCCACCCACACTGGGACAGGAAATGGCCTAAATCAGAGGCATCCCAAGTACGCAAAAATAACCCTAGGTTCATAACACACTGTCGTCATGGGTCTATGCATACTGCTCTTCAGAATAATTTATATCATATACGTGTATGCCTACCTAACCTTGTCTTTAGTGCTATACACCTAAAACACAACATTATAAATCAACTATATCTCCGTAAAAAAAAGAAAGAAGATATTGATTTTAGTTTTGTTTGAATTTAACTTTCAATTTCATTTGTTTGTTTCATTTCATTGTTTACTGAAATAATGAACACTCAGGAACCTATCATTTAACCCAAAACTAAAGCAAACTGGCATATATACTATTGGTGGTTCACATCTACCCACCTTTCCTCTTACTTCCTTTCTCCTATCCTTCCCCAATATCCATCACAGAAATAACCATCACTCTGAATTTCATTATTTTTCCAAGTTTTTAATTCTTTTAAATATATACATATACCCAAATAAAATACTATATGGTATTGCTTGTTTTAAAGTTATAAATCTCAAAACCTGATCTATGTCTCAAAGGTTGTGCAGGTACTATTTGAATAGTGTACTTGCTGTCTAACCAAGACTGTTTAAAGTGGTGTGAATACCTTCTCTAGAATGTTAGGTATAAGTTCATCTCTTTCTAATTATTAGGAACACATCAGTTTGTGGGACACCAAAGTGAGGAATTAGTAGAAAAGAAAATGCCAATTCACTCTAAAAAGCATCTTGATTTCTCTTCAGTTTTCATAGTCAATTCTTGCAATCATATTTTTACTCTACTTGTCACTTAAAGGTCTAACAGAATCATCTGGGTGAATTTTCAAAATATAAATATGGGTGTAAATCCTGCAACTGATCCCATATACGGAGGAGACCTCTGCTTCATGTACACCAAAGAAGGCCCCTAGATGTTTCTGAATTGACTCCTGTGATCCCATTACCCAAACTTGGAAGAAAAAAAAACATATACTAAGCTGGTTAAATTCTTCTCAGCATGTCTAAAATCTGAGGATCTGCTACTAGATGAAAGAGGTTACTTTGACAGGTAGTATGTACAGTGGTTAGGACTACGGATCCCCTCTGTGCATCTGTTTTCTCACTAATTTAATAGAAATGATATCATTACAGAATCTTCTAAAATAGGACTTGGTAAATAGTCCTTGTTATTAGAATAAGATTTTTGTCTTGTGTTATAGCTGTGTGGATTCATTGACTAAGATTTCTTCAGTCATAAATTATCAGTGAGATCAGAGATGTTAATTTTATTTTTTATAAACAAAATATATATGTTGATATGTTTTCAATCATAACATAACTAAGAGGGATATCAATTAATTACTAAATTTATAAAGTGAGGCAGATCCTGTTTTATGAGGTCTGTAGCTTATACAATTTAGGGATTTAAAAATATATATATAATTATAAATTTAAATTTCAGTATGAAAATGAAGATTTATTTAGAATGGGAAAATAAGTCACACAAGTAACAAATATCAAAAGCTGGCATATACCACACACATCAAAAAATCCAGAAAAATAATGTAAATTTGTTTTCAATTTAGTTATCTTCCTGACACAGTTTTATGATACATTTTGCCCTACAGTTTTTGGCAAAACCTCTAATTTTTCATATGATAATGCTTTTGTAAGAGTTTCAGTAGAGAAAGAGTTGAAATTGTCTTTTAGCACAGCTGATAGAAACTTATTATTTATTTTTCTTAATTATTACTATTGTTATTATTTAGTTCTAAGATTTGAGGACACAGTTGAGTATATGCCTGAAGGAAAGAACACTGTTTTAACCTGAGTGTCAGTCAATGAAAAAAAAATTTTTTTACAGAAATCAGCAACTGGCTTGATACATTTGGTACCTTGTACCTTCCTCACTTCCCACACCAATCAAGACCAGGGTGCCATGGGACAGGATGTTCATACCTCAATATGACCTTGTCTTTATACCCTTATGCCACAATGTTGGACAAGTTGGCATAGAACTTCTGGAAATCACTCCTACAAGGGGATAGTGAGCAATAAATTAACTATGCACAGAAGTCATTGCCAAATCATAAAGTGATGATCAAATACATATCCTACCAAACCCAAACAAAATGTGTCCCAAGCTTCCCCTTAGACAGATTCCAGAAATGCCCAGGGCCATTTCAAAGCCACATGACACAGAGGATGGAGTAAAGACACGATAATCTCAAGTGATTTTAACTGAAATGACTTATTCTGGTCAATTTTAGTAAAAATATAAGACCATATGAATGCGTTGCTAGGGCTACTGCCAGGGTTCTGAAAGGAGCTCATGCAAGTGAAGAGACGTAGAGTTTAAACTCTGATCTTTTGCAGATAAAATCCTTACAGTAAGAATTAGACATATTTTTAAAAATCCGTACGAATGCAGCACTAACTGTTACAAAAGATAATACTGATTATAAACACAAGAAAAAGTACAAGTTTTCTTATAAGATAACTAAAGTACACATTTCTTCCAATTTCACTTGAAGTTTTGGGGGAAAATATGTTATGTAATTGACAAGAAATTTAAATGTTTTTTATTTTTTGGTATGGAAAAATACATATATTCTGAGGTAGAATGACATCGTCTCAAGGATGCATATGTTAATAACTTTTATACAAGTCTCATGCTTAAAATAGGTTGCTTTGGTCCAAAATCTAGGGTTATGAATTTTTTTTCTCTTTAAAAATAATAGATTATATGCACAAAATATTTATGACTTTTTAAAAAGGATTAAAGAACTTTTCATGTTAGCGTTATTTTTTTTCCTATAAATAAAATAGAAATAGCTTCAGTGATACCAAAGTATTACCAAATTGGGGGAATAAATTATTTAAAAGATTGTTATCAAACAATAGTTCATGAGACCATTTTGATTAGGTATATATCATTCAAGACACATCATTTCCTATTAGTTGTGATTAAATGTATTAACTTCAGAGTATTGAACAGAAAAAAAGCAGTGGCTCAATAATAGTTTATGGTTTGCCCAAACTAATATAATTTTGTAAACAGGATTAGAGTTCAGGTGTTGGGGCAACACTCTCATGTGAAAATGTCTTCTCCCAAAGCAAACTGAGCATATTTGTCAAATGATGTGCTTTACATGCACTTCCTAATAAGAGATTAGTATGTAATTTGCAACAATGGCATCATCATTAATGTATTCCTATGTGTCTAAAACTACAAGTCAAAACATAGGACCAAATGAACATAATTAATTTTGTGTGCTAGTATTAATGTCAAGTTTTCAATTAACTACTGCTTTGAAAAACCAGGTGTAGGCCATTTTGCATTCTATGAGGCAAAAAGCATAGAAAGAGCCAGGCGGTATAATTTATCATCCAATATGAATAGGCCGAATACTATATATGACAGTGAGAATCAGTTTTCAAGACCCCCATCCCAATTTTCTCCTGTCAGTAAACCCACTGCTTTATCACAGACACACTGCATTAGCAAAAACCTTCCCCAAGCCATTAACTTCCCCTTTATGCTCTGAATCAAAACCGCTCCCAGAGAAATGGGTTTAAAGCTGGTAAAGAAGGTTTTCAATAGCCATTTGGTCTTTTTATAGGAAGAGAGTCCTTTCGGCTTTTCAAAACACTCTTCTCATTTTGAAACTAACATAAAAATCTGATTAATGTAACAGGGCTACCTTGCACTCTCCTCCATCTATAAATTTCTGCACTCCCATGTACTACAGAATCATCTGGATCAGCAAAACAAAATGAAGAACAGATGGACAAGAGACATACAGCATCATGAGGAAAACTACAGGGTATAGGACACATTATTATTCATTATTATTTACAGTCAAGCTAAATATTTATTATGCATATACCGTTAGGAGCTTTACATCTTAATACTTTGGAAAATAAAAGCCTTCCAAAAAAGGTTGCAAGAATACACCCTCCCTCCATTGGAAACTGTTGTTTGACACCATTATTATCGTTTAGCAATGGAACGTATTTCCTTTTTAAGATATAAAGTACCTTGAGAAGGCCTGACCAAACGTACAAAATGTGCATAAAGCTACCTATGAAGTAAGCCACTAGGAACTAATAGATATTAAGGATGTTCTCCTAACAGGTCCTGGATTAAGGACTCTAATGGTAAGTGGCTGTTGCTAAGTATGGGTGGGGGACAGCAGCAAAGCAAAAGTGGAAAATAAACAGAGGAGTTAGGGAAGAATGCCCAGGAGCCCAAACTTATTGTTTTCCTTTAAGAGGCCACAAAAGGGGGGCTTCCCTAGTGGCGCAGTGGTTGAGAATCTGCCTGCTAATGCAGGGGACACGGGTTTGAGCCCTGGTCTGGGAGGATCCCACATGCCGCCGAGCAACTAGGCCCATGAGCCACAACTACTGAGCCTGCGCATCTGGAGCCTGTGCTCCACAACAAGAGAGACCGCGATAGTGAGAGGCCCGCGCACCGCGATGAAGAGTGGCCCCCACTTGCCACAACTAGAGAAAGCCCTCACACAGAAACGAAGACCTAACACAGCAAAAATAAATTAATTAATAAACTCCTACCCCCAACATTTTCTTTATTAAAAAAAAAAAAAAAAGAGGCCACAGAAGGAGGTTGGGAAAGTAGAGAAAGAGGTATGTTTACATGGCAAATAGAATTCTCTGTTCTTTCAGAAATTGGGATATGCTTCCTATATCATATCATCGAATATTCTTTCCAGAAGGAGGTTTTATTTTTAGACAATGTGTAACATTCTAATGTCATGACATAGTAATAACAATATGCCTCGTAGATGTTTTTGTTTAAACTTTCTGAAGACGTCAGTTTCTCTCTATTGAATAACCCCAATTCTCCTTTTGAACCAATTTCCTCATAAGTAAACATGATCAACAGACTTTCAAAATTACACTACTTGAATACAACAAAAACTATTTTATGTAGGCAATTAAGATGTGTAATTAATAATTATTTAATAATGATTAAATAGCTACATTTTGCAAAGCTGTCCTAAGTGTTTTACATATACATTCTCAGTCAATCCCCCAAAATGTCCTGATGAGAAAGATATTATTTCTATCTCCTTTTTCACAGTTTTCACAAGAAAACTGAGGCTTGGAGAAACCGGATCCACCACTAGGATGTGGGAGATCTTGAATTTGAACTCACACAGTCAAGCTCCAGGAGAGCTATGCTCTTGATGACACTGAATTCTGCCCTGCTATGGTTCTTTTGCATATTATGTGCCAAGAACCATTTATAACTCTTTACATGTACTAATTCAATCAATCCTTCCTCAACACTATTAATTAGGTACCACTATTACGCTCACTTTATATATGAGGAAACTGATGGCCAGAAATTGCCTAATTTGCCCAAGTCCACCTCTTAAAAGAGGAGAAATATCAATGACTTCCATAAATAGAAGAAAATATATCCACCCAGCCCCGGTCTAGATGATCTCAACCTGGTTGGATACATCACCAAGGTGAAGAAAGACTGCCTAACTCCCAGTCTAGTGCTTTCTCAATTCTTATTCAACACAGAGCACACATCAACTGAGCCAAGCCTACCACAAAGGATGCTGCTTGCCTCATCTTCCTAATTTCCATAATAAAATCTTGAATTTCAATGGTGAGTCATTGTCCAGCTGGTCCAGAGATCTAGCTACAAAAATATCTGAATTGTTTTACATAATTACCAGAATTTGGTGAAGAAAAAATAAATCCTAAAAACCAAAAGAGTATATAGGTTATTATAAGTTAAGGTCATTAAATTATTGATGCATACCATAGTAAATACTATATGCTGTGTTTCTGCTATTAAGTTCCACTCAACTTGTCCTCATTCCGAACCGGGGAAATCTTTACACAGCGGTAAGCTGATATAATCTGCCTTATCCTCTCTGCCCTTTCTTCTCCCATGTCTCAGATGGCTCACACCCTTTCTGAAATACCTTGGAATGATTATTTCCACATACTATTTCTTTTATTCTTAATTGGATATAAATAGATGCTGAATTTTGCAATGTTTAGACTTTAAATACAGCTTCCATTCAGTGATTAATTAAATATCAAATTAATTTAAAAGACATTATCCTCTCCTGAGGAGGAAGCTCACCCAAAAATGTTTCTCTACGCAGTGGCATGGTTTTCCATTAGTTTCATGTCCCTGTTCAGTCTAGGATCTGTCCTCAGTGCGATCGTACTGGTTTTATCAGGAAAGATTGATAATGAAGTAGCATCAGCTATGAGAGAAAGGAAGGCAGCTGAAATGAACTCCCATGGTACAGTTAACTGGAATATATAGATGTAGCCAGTATTTAGAGAATGCTAGTTTTTTAACAACTGAAAATTTTTAATAAAAAAAGGAAATTACTGATGATAAAATGTGCTGTTAAACATAGGCACACATATGGCTGAGCTATTCACTTGATGAGTTTGGAACTAACAGTTACATCACATGAAACGTGTGAACAAAAGTCAACTTTTACTCACATTCTATGAGCAGTTACTTTAAATAGTAACTACATCTCAGGACTAGTTTGGAGCAACTGACAGCAGACTGGTCTGGTATGTCATATTTGGTAATCACAGGATTTACCAGGATTTCTAAAACCACACAATCATCACAATGAAGTGTAAATCCCTACAGGAATACAAAATCTGGAAAGTAAACATGGCATGTTCTAAGTAGCTAATTCACATAACTGGAAAACCAAAGAAAGCTTGGGAAGTTTAGTTTCTGCAAAATAATCTTAGCCCATGACCAAGCTGTATTCTAGGTATAAAAATACATGTGAGAAAAGACAAATATCCTATGATATAGCTTATATGTGGAATCTAAAAAATGGCAAAAATGAACTTATTTATAAAACAGAAATAGACTCACAGATGTAGAAAACAAACTTATGGTTACCAAAGAGGATGGGGGGGATACACTGGGAGATTGAGACTGATATATACCCACTACTATATATAAAATAGATAACTAATAAGAACCTACTGTATAACACAGGGAACTCTACTCAATACTGTGCAATGACTATATGGGAAAAGAATCTGAAAAAGAACAGATATATGTATATGTATACCTGATTCACTTTGCTGGACACCTGAAACTAATACAACATTGAAAATCAACTATACTCCAATAATAATTTATTTTTAAAAAATGCATGTGTCATGTTGTGGGTCCTGGAGGGTGCTAGGAAAGTGGGTGTTGTGTTGTGACCCCTTCCTAGCTTTCTCTATTAACCCTCCACCTTCCGTTTTCCATGCTAAAATTATTCACTAAGGTTGGCTCTACCTGGTGACTGAGAGGGAAGACTTCTAAGAAGGAATTGAAATGGGAACTATTTCTCCAGCAACAGAAAAATGGAATTGTTTTATAACAATATTTTGAATTAGGGAGAAACATCCAGAAAAAAAAGTAGCATGACTAGTTACAGGGGGGCTTACTAGAAGTTTCCTCTTCTTTATATGTACCAACTACTTATATTCAAGTCTAAATAAAATGGATATGAAAATATTTCCTTTGCCTCGAGACATGACCTACTTTTCTTCTCAGTGCCTACAGTTTTCTTTACGATCTCTTTTTTTTCCCCTTCTTGTCTCTTTATTACTGAAAAAATCTCTGCATTTTGCTTTTGCATTATTATTGTAGTTCTAATGAAAATTGTGTGTGTGTGTGTGTAGTTTGGAGAGAGAGAGAGAGATGGAGAGAGAGGGAACTGCATTTTTACAAGTTCTTGAGAAGATTCTTGTACACGCTAGTTTGAGTCACTGCCTTAGATTTCCTATCTAGTATTCTTTTTACCTTGTGGTGAAGTGCTGTGACTCAATTTAGTAAAATTCAATAAACTTGTCTTGAGTCTGTTATTGATCAGGGATTTTGCTATGTGATATGTGTATACATATGAGTAAGAGATGATTTCTATCTTCAAAGAACTCATATTTAATATTCTAGTTTAAGCTATCATGTATTATCAAGTTGAAATCTATAGACCCTTCAAACAATACAACTGCATGCTTTCCATCCACATAATGAAATCCACCACTGAGAAGTAATTTCAAAACACACCTTTTGTGATCTCAGTTACATTTCAGGACTTTTGAAGCAAGTGTGTCAACAGTGTATTTTGACTTGCCTATTTGGATTTCAGATACAAAATTCTGTTTTATGCATTGACATCCTAACTGCTCATCTTATCTCTTCAGCTGATGAAGTTTGAGAGGCTGAGACCAAGAATACCTTCCCAGTGCCCAGAGACATCACAACTGCTTTATTTCAAATCCTAGTTCAGAGAAGTGGGTCACAGAAATGCTCTTCAGTCTTAAAACTTCAGGGAAAATGTTAATAGAAAACCTCATAACTCCTATTGAATGAAATTGATTTTGAAATGCAGACAGCTATTTCAATGATGTGCCTGACACAGTATTGTCAAAATACCATCAAAAGGTTTATATTGCACTTCCCAATCTTACTGTTCCTAAGAAGCCTGGAAAAAATCCAGGCAAGGCATCTGCTATTATTCATTAATCAATGTAAGTTTCACTGTGTTAACAAGTTTTTAATTACAAAATAAATAAATAACATAGAAGGGTCCAAAGTTTAGGGCTGATTCCTTTCCAAATGTGAAACCTTGGAGTTCTGAATGTATTCTTTCTTGAATTAGAAAAGGATTTTCATGCTAAATTCTCCATTTTTATTTCCTTCACTCAGTGTACTACATTTTCAGGCATTGCATTGTGTCCAGTCATCTGACATTATGAAAAGCAAGCTGTAAATTTTTTTTTCCTCTTCAAACAATTGATGAATACCCCTACAGACTTTGCTTCTTTTGCGAAATTCCAGGGAAATCTCTAACTCACCTCAGACATGACGTGTATCATAAACACGCCTCAGGCTTCTTCTGAGCGCCTGCAAAGCATGACCCATCTGGCAAGCCTGAGTCATGGCCTTATTTCTGGCAAAGCAATCATTCAAGGGAGCCAAGAATAAGAGTAGCAGAAGGAACTGCCCGTATATCAGACTAAAAGAAAGTGATGAGTGTATGAAATCTCCCAGTGGGTACAGAACCATTCCTAAATTACTCTGGTCGCCTTTGCAGACACACAGAACGCCCTGCCCTTACTTTGTTCTCATTGAGATCTTCCGCTTTCACATAGGAGACCAGCTGCAGTGACACATTCAATTCACT
The DNA here is from genome assembly GCF_011762595.2 of Tursiops truncatus. NCBI lineage: Eukaryota > Metazoa > Chordata > Mammalia > Artiodactyla > Delphinidae > Tursiops > Tursiops truncatus. Next base: position 28,250,934 of record NC_047042.1, on the reverse strand, counting down.
GGAGAAAACACATTCCAACCACAGGCTTTTCATTAAAGTGCAATGTATCTCATAAACATTCTTTTGAAATTTTTAGACACTTAAATGGTGCCAAGTGCAATCCTTTCTTCTATTCATTAAGCAATCAATTTTACAATGCATTCATTTTGCCAAGCACAAAAAGAAAGATCATGTATACTATACACTGTGGATGAGGCATGTAGGAGAAGGGAGTTCCACTACTACTAGTAATAATAGAAGTAGTAATACAATAATAATAATAACAACTAACATGTATTACTTTCCCTGAAGAGGCACTGTACTTTGCATTTTACCTGGGCTATATTATTTAAATGTTAAAACAACCTTAGAAGTAGGTATTATTATTAGCCTCAGTATAATATTTGAAGACACTGAGGTTATAGACCTCGGGCAAGCTTATAGAGCTAGGAAATAAATGCCTGGGAAGTAAAAGAAACTCATCATATTAGAAATCTACATACAGTAACTGAATTAATCTATGTACAAACCCTCAGAGAATGATTTTATACCCATATTTGTTATGTTAAAATCATCATCAGGTTAAATATCTTCCCCAAGACCATGTACCATGGTATTCTGATTTACACTTAGGTCCGACTCCAAAGACCATGATCTCTCCTTTAACCTTGCATTTCACTAGGTGTATTTCTCAGAAGAAGGAGTAGTATGACTAGGAATAGAAGGAGAAGAAAAGAAAGCTACAATCGTCTCTCAGTATCCATGGAAGATTGGTATCAGGACCTCCGAGGATACAAAAATCTAGGCACGGTCAAGTCCCGTAGATAAGATGACATAGTGTTCGTATATAACGTTCATCCTCCAGTGTACTTGAAACCATCTCTAGGTTACTTATAATACCTAATCAATGTAAATACTATGTAAATATAAATAATTGCTGGAGCTGGCAAATTCAAGTTTTGCCTTTTGGAAGTTTCTGGAGTTTTTTTGTTTTTTTTTTTCCAATATTTTTGACCAGGGTTTTCAAACCATGGATATAGAGAGCTGGAGGCCCCACTGTACTTTGTCAGAAGGGGGTAAAACATTTTCAGGTGCACTTTACACCATGCATCATGTATTGATATATTAACAATATTTTGACAACACTGTAGTTATGACATCACTGAAACTTGATGACCATTTGTCATGTTTCTATATAATCCATCTCACTACTCTTTCATTAATATGTACAGTAATAATAGAACCTTCCATTGCCAATCTGACACTCATTTCATCTCTAAGGAAAAATATGCAGGATTAGTTCCATCCAGGAACATAACACTTTTACATACACAGCCCCTTATAGTCTCATTAAAGGTCATTTTGCCTAAAATTGAGGACCACTTCCCACCAGAGAGTCATACCAAAAAGAAAATGGTTGAGTCAGATGATACAGTAGGTAAGAATGGAACATTATACTTCTCATTGCCTCTATTTCTTTCTAGCCAAACCTTAACTACAAGCTCTCAGTTGAAATGCACATTCCTGAGAAAGAAAAATGGGGCTGGAGGAATCAGGCTCCCTGACTTCAGACTATAGTATAAAGCTACAGTAATCAAAGACAGTGTGGTACCGGAACAAAGACAGACTTATGGATCACTGGAGCAGGACAGAAAGCACAGAAATAAACCCACAAACCTATGGTCAGTTAATCTATGACAAAGGAAGCAAGAATATACAATGGAGAAAAGACAGTCTCTTAATGGTGCTGGGAAAACTGGACAGCTACATGTAAAAGAATGAAATTAGAACATTCTCTAACACCACATACAAAAACAAACTCAAAATGGATTAAAGACTTAAATGTAAGGCTGGCTACTATAAAACTCTTAGACGAAAACATAGGCAGAACACACTTTGACATAAATCGTAGCAATATCTTTTTTAGATCCACCTCCTAGAGTAATGAAAATAAAAACGAAAATAAACAAATGGAACCAAATTAAACTTAAAAGCTTTTGCACAGCAAAGGAAACCATCAAGAAAACAAAAAGACAACCCAGGAAACGGGAGAAAATATTTTCAAACGATGCGACTGACAAGGGATTAATCTTCAAAATATACAAACAGCTCATGCAGCTCAATATCAAAAAAAAACCCAACCCAATCAAAAGAATGGACAGAAGATCTAAATAGACATTTCTCCAAAGAAGACATACAGACATCCAAAAAACACATAAAAAGATGCTCAACGTCAGTAATTTTTAGAGAAATGCAAATCAAAACTACAATGAGGTATCAGCTCACACCAGTCAGAATGGCCATCATCAAAAAATCTACAAACAATAAATGCTGGAGAAGGTACCCTTCTACACCGTTGATGGGAATATACATTGGTACAGCCACTAGGTTGGGATTAACATATGCACACTACTATATAAAAAATAGATAATCAACAAGGATCCACTGTATAGCACAGGGAACGCTACTCGGTACTCTCTAATAATATGGGAAAAGAACCTGAAAAAGAATATGTATAACCAAATCACTTTGCTGTACACCTGAAACTAACACAACATTGTAAATCAACTATACTCCAATATGAAATAAAAATTTAAGAAAAAGAAATGCACATTGGTTTTATACTCATTTTATGTCACTTTATGGATAATTACTAAAAACCTTACAGTGTAAAAAAGTGAACTTTAATTACAAATATGTGAGATGTTATTTTGTAATCAGAGTCAAGGAAACACGTTCTAATGAACAAAACTGGTCTTCAGCATATTAGAAAAATGAGTGGCTGCTTTATTTTATCGCACATGGAGATGTGCTAAAATCTTTGGGGGGATGAATGGAACCAAGAGAGAACCTTTCCTACTGGACTTCTTTACTATTTTTAACCATTGATATTAGCTCATTTTGGTTGCGCTGTCCCTATGCTTCCTTGAAACAATGATTTATTCACCCCCAGGCAAGAAGCAGAGTGACATACAGTACATGAAATAAAACCCCCAAGGTGCTAAAACTTAGAACACCAGTCTACTTTGTCAAGGTCTGATGATTCCACTTGGGAATGGGGAATTTGGCAGAAACCGGTTGTAATATTTTAAGGGTTGTCACAAACTTGGTTAAAACCTGTCCTTCTTAAGAAGGCAGTTTAATTGCATCACATTTCATCATTATTTTTTTCATATTGACATTTAGTTCTTAGGGACTACCAAGGTACAAATTTCATGTTATCAATTTCAAATTTGGGACACATGTCAATGTCAAATGAACCAAATTTATTTATATACCAATTTATTTCAGATTGCTCAAGTTCCTAGTTTTGTTAAAGTAATAACAACTTAGTCATCTAGTAATCACTACGTAGATGCCTAAGTACACACTGAAATTTTTTAAATGTCAATATGATTCAGATGGGACAGACGAACCTTAAAATTTTGACTTGTACATTCAGATCTCCCAAGAAGAAATGGTTCAAGAGAATGTAAGTCATCCTATCAAAAAATTATCCAAAACAACTCCTCTTCTACTAAAGCTTGGGAGGTTCACACACATTTGGATTCACTCTCAGTATCTTAGTAATTTTCTCTTTGCATGTCCTAGGCTAAAAGAAATACCTAACAGTTCCATTTATTTAGTAGCTAATTCCAGACAGCTTAATAAGTATTTATGTCCTAACAACTTAGTAGGCTTTTGGAAAAAATACACATAAATTGAGAGAATAATACTTTTAGTTCATTCTTAATAACCACAATTACTTACAAACGGGGCGTGTGCACCTGTTTGGCTCTGCAAATGCTTAAATCAGATCAAGCACTCACACACTCATTTCCTGTTTCACGCAGATTGTCATATGGTACTTACTTTTTATCACGCAGCTGCAGGAAACATAGCTCAGCAAGTTATGATGTCATCATCAGGAATGCAGCCCAACGTGATGTTGAAATTGTTAATATTTTTCACTCCATGTCTGAGGGACGTTGAGTATTGCTGTGTTTTTCTTGAAAACTTAAAATATTACGCAGCTCCTCCATGAGTTTGCTGCAGCTCTGGAGAGAATACGTTGGTGCATAGTTTGAGTGGTATGCCTGTAGTCTGTTGATCTCATTGTCATATAGATATGTGGCAAATCACACAGGCTTTTAAAGCTGTCATTTCACTACCAACCTTCCTCCTCCTTCCGTAGGCACAGAACACCGGGTGAGAGAGGAGATTAGGAATAGCCAGCAGCTGGGTCCAATCGGCCTTCATTGGACTGAGATGTGAGATGTGGCGTCAGCATCCAAGCACTGGAGCAAGGAAGCTTGTCTTTCCAGGAACACTTTTCTAGGGTTCCACTCTTTAACTTAATATTATTGGGTGTGCAGGATTCCAGGGAAATATATTTGATAGGGCTCTTGTCTACAGGAACAGTTTGGTTACAAAATAAATAATGCCATGTTGGGTATAGTGAAGTATCAATGAAGGTTCAGAATAATGGGTAGAGATACTTCTGTATGGGAGATTTCTGTATTCAGTTTATTGTCCAACCAGCGCACAATGATGTTTTTTGTTTGTTTTTTCACTGTCCAGGCATCATTTCTTCCTGTTAATGTCCAGGAACTGTCTCTTTATTGTCATTGTTAAAGGCACCATCCTGGCTAATTTCATATCTCCCACTAAGAGAAAAAGATATAGTATGATCTCACTTATACGTGGAATCTGAAACACAAACAAACAGCAAACCAAGCTCATAGATACAGAGAACAGGTTGGTGGTCACCAAGGCAGGAGATGGAGGGTGGAGAGTGGGCAAAATGGGTGAAGGGGGTCAAAAGGCACAAACTTCTAGTTTTAAAATAAATAAGCCATGGGGATGTAATGTATAGTTAATAATACTGTATCATGTATTTGAAAGTTGCTAAGAGAGTAGATCTTAAAAGTTCTCAACACAAGAAAAAAATTCTGTAACTATGTGTGGTGATGGATGTTAACTAGACTTACTGTGGTGACCATTTTGCAGTACATACAAATATTGAATCATTATGTTGTACATCTAAAACTAAGATAATGTTGTATGTCAATTAGTCTAAAAAACAGTTAGCAATGCTGTTAGAACTCATAGTGCCATGAAACAACATAGATAGTCTTGCCTCTACAGTTTCTTAATATCATTTATTTCACACTGATTGCATCACCACTCATGATTCTACATTTTCGGTAATATTGCCCATGAATAGTGGTCTCCAAGGATTCTTTCAGTGGTTATTAATATTACTACACTTTGATGATTGACGACAGCAAATGTGAGTGTTAGCTATGGAAACAATAATAATAGGCATGTAAACAATAATTCATTTTCTGGTCTGGTTAAATTTATCTTTAAAAACTTGTTGACGTAAATGTCAAACAACACATCTTCCATCCGTGCCTTCTCCTGGAATCATTAGGCAATGATCACTGGATCCCTAGAAAGTGATCTTTTTCAATGCTGGCTGCACTCCCACCTTCCACACACTGAGGAGGATGTCAATTAGGAGGGCTTACTGATCTTGCAGAATGACAATCTCAAAAGCCCTTGGAGGAGATAGACATGGCCGCTGCCAAGCATGTCCTGTCATGTGGCCTGGAGCCTGTGGAGGGATGGAGTGATCTCCCTGGGTGCCAGCAGGGAGGGGTGGGGGGGGGGGGGGTAGGGCACAGGATAAAGCTAAGACAAACAAACATCATAAACCACTTCAGCTAAAAGTTGCTTAGGGAACATCTGGTAGGGCATTTTCCTTTAGACTGGCAACAGCAGGTGGCACATGAAAGGAAGACTTGGCTGCAATGGTTTCTGGACTTGTGAGTGATGAGTGATATCTCTCCAGGTCTGTTTTCAGTGACTTAACCATTGGAAGCGATGTGCTATTGATCCTCCTTGGGCACGTTCTCATCCTTACAGTGTTCCTCTCTGTGGGCTTTCTTCTTAAGCCTTTCCCCTAATATATTAGTTTGCAAAAATATGTCGCAAAGTTCCTTTTGATTTTACGTCTTTACCTGCCATCTGTGAGATCCAAAACCGGATTTTATATTCTGTTCTGCTCCCAGGTTGTCTAGTGTCCCACAGTATTCATGAATATTGGTGAAGGTAACTCACTCTGAAGGGACTTTTAATGTAGCTGTGCTCTTCCAAAGTATCATGATCTTCAGAGACCTGTCACAAAGAAAAGGAAGCAATAGAAGTGGACACGTAAATTCTTGCCAGATAAAAAATAAGGTTTATGTGCAATCCTCAATTATATATTGACATTTATCCTGCTTATTTCGTTTAGTTTTGTCTGTGTATTTCTGGTTATTTAGTTGTATGGGTTAAGTTGAAGTGCTTGACATAAGTCATTCTACAGTGCAAAGATATTTAGACTGAGGGCCAGGATTCTTGTTTCTAGACCATCTCTCTATTAATTGACTGCATGCTCCTGTACTAATCACGTTAAGCTTCAACTCATCTATCAAGATAATTAAATCACGTGAACTCTAAGGTCCCATTATTCAGCAAAATTTTAGATAGCTATGGTTTTATGTTAATAAATGACTGTGACTTGGTTTGATATAGCTCCAATTTATGTCATTTTGACCACACACTTCACCTTTTATATCTGACAGATTTCTGGATTAACAAAATTAAATTCATCCTAGACAGTTATTAAAATATCATTAATGTTCACATTTTCTCCCCAAGATAGTGAGAACAGGCTAAAGTAATCTAAGGTAACTACCTCTAGTTACCTTCTCAGCCACATAACAAAAGCACTGGACCTGAGCCTACACAGGTGGGTCCACTTTTCTTCTCATTCTTCGATAATGAGAGTAGTGCCATAAACAGTTTCAGCGGGCAATTTAAGATATCCAGTTCCATTTATTTATCGATATTTTAACCTTCTTTCAAGGGTAAGACTTCTTTCCTCCTTAACTAGGGTCAGAAACAATAGGAACCTAGAGAAGGATGGGGTATCCTTTACCCACCCCCGCCATGAGAAATCACTATTTAAGACTCTCCAAGGTCAAATGAAGGTGAGAGGGAAAAAAGGTGATGAGGGGTTGGTGGGTTGGTTGGTTTTGGGCTTTGTAATATAAATTATTTTCCAGTTATTGATAACTATTTTGCCTTTAGTCTCTAAATTTACTATTTAGTCAGATTTTGTTGCTTTAGTTTTATTATTTCTGTAGTGTGTATTGGAAGAGGAAATCTATCTTAGGCTTCCAGAGCATCCCTGTATGTTCTTGTTGAATGTGCCAGACTGCAAGCTCCTCCTGATAAAGAGCGATTTCTGTAGTTAGTCACCCAGGCAACTAAGTAGGTTAAGAAGATGAGAGTGACTACATGCATCTCTTTGCTCCAAAAGGGGAGACAGCAGGTTTGTTTGCTGCTTGCTACCATGTTTGCCGCTGACAAAGGGGCAGTACTGGGTCGTTGGCCCAGGTTCTTCTCCTGTAAAGCACCTGTGCACAGGTGTCCTCTGGCCCTCCACGTGGTCCTGTGGGAATTGGGGCTCAGAGGACCCACACAAGCATGCTGACATGTTGAACACTGCTGTTCCTATGACTCTTTCATCTGATTCGAGAGTCTCTTGTCTTTTGTCAGTTTCCATGAACCTGTGGCAAGTTAACTTACTCTCTTGCGAGTAGGGCAAATCACACAGCACCTCACAGTTCCTGATGGTGTTTGGCAATGAGAATGGGCCGCTGACAGAAACATGGCTTTCTAGAAAAGAACTACCTGGGCTCTGTTGGACAATTAATGGGATTTAAGGAGGGTTCTTGGAAATTTGCAGCTAATGTATTGATCAAATTGTATGGTCAAAGGAACAATAAATGTTTCTCCGGATTGTTGCCTGTTAATGAGGAGGAATTAGACAGGTCTTAACAGTATATTTCTTAAATATTTAATTGGTTGTGATAAAAACCTTCTAAACAATGTTAATAAGGAAAAAGAAGTACCCAATTTGAGTTATGCATTACTGAAAAATATATACTAATTCAAAAGAGATAACAAGCATCTCCTAAATTATCTCAATAATTTAGCATTTTATACTCACACTTATTATCAGAATTATTACCCTAAAAAAACCAGTATCTGATTAAATATCTTTTTAATATTGTACTAATGACTAATTAATAAAAACTAGTTTAAGATGAAAAATCAAAGATGAAAAAATTATTATTTACCAATTTATAATTAGGTCAATCATATAAATTAATTTTAATCTATGTATTTTCACCATATTGTCTGCCCCATTTTCCCCAACTACATTTCATCATATATCAATAAGACGGTTATTGTAACATGTAATAAAAGATAATTCTGCTCCTCACAAAGCGCCTATTTCGAAAACATCATCAATGTTTTCACTCAACATTACAAGAAATGGATTTGAATACAGACTTGGGTAGGATTTGGAATTTCCAGAGTAGACTTAGTTCTTAATGAGTGGTCACTTTGTATCAGGCATCACTCTAAGTGTCCTACGTTCACTTATTTCATAGAATGATGCCATGGTTAGGCTTCCCTAATAACTCCGTTCTACAAAGAAGGAAAACAAGAACAAGAGTTCCACTACATTGCTTTGTGCCACATGGCTCCTTAGTGCAGACCCAGAATGCCAACCCAGCAGTCTGGTTCCACAGCCAGATTTAAAGCCACTGTGCCAGGTCAGGCAACCTTATTTTCTCTATGTCTGAGTCTCTTCAAATGTGAAAATATGGACAGGTTAGTGCTGAAGATCCCTTTCAGGAATAAGATTTTTCATGACATCAGAAGAGAAATCACATTTACAAAATGCATTTCCAAGTTAGTCAAAGATTAAATTTCTCTTAAAAAAGGAGGAAATTTCAAGATTCTCAATTACTTTGAGGAAACTGAGGAAAAAGCTGTTCAATACTAGAGCATTATTTTGCATCTGTAATGTCTCTTGAAGCTTCATTGAAGTCCATGATCTTTTTAAAGCAATGGAAGTGAGTGAAAATATATAATTCATCATGGCTCTTTTATTTTCTGGCTTCTCATTTGGTCATGATGCAATGCCTAGACCTAGAATATTATCAAGAAAAGTCTTATTCTGTTCTTTCTCCTTCACAAAACAATTTTCTGCGTTAGACTGAAAAGCCTCAACGATGTGGCTAGTACAACAACGATGCCCTCTTTATTACTGAGACTTACTGAGAACTATTGATGTCAGACCAGATGCAAAAAAACAGGAATGAAAGAGCCACACATCCAAAGAAGACAATTTAATTCTTAATTCAAAATCATTGTGTATTTTTATTATTTCATTATTGCTGAGTTAATTCAAAGGTATTCAGATGTTTATTTAAAATGATGTCAGCTTAAGGTCTTTGGTTCTTGTTGCTGCATTTTTCATTTTTTAGTAATATTTACTGAACACCCACATTTCTGTTTGAGATATTGTGCTTGAAGGTCGGCCTCTGCTTTCACGGAATCTATAATCTCCCAAAGCAGACAAGCCAGCAATTATAATGTAATGTGACCAGTGCAATAAGAGGGTAAGCAGAAGGCACTAAGGAAGTACTGGGTGTGGGGCATCAAAACTAGTCTAGGAATTCTGAGATGGTCCTCTGATTCGGTGTAATACCTACAAAAATTGTATACAAGCCACAGCTTTCTCAAAAAAAAAATCGTACATCACAAAAAGTACACCTACAGGTATATTCAAATTAAAATTCTGTGAACGGCACGGCTTTGCAAATATGCATTTTCACATCAGATATAAGAAAGATTGTATTAAATTAGGACATAATTAACTTTCTGATAACAAGCTTTATTTTCCTAAAATTTAAAAATTGCTTGAAGACATTTATTCTTACATAATAGTATTTTATAAATATGACCTCTTAAGATTCACTGATAATAATTCAAATGTTAATGACTTGGAAAGTACTAAGCTCAAAAAGTTAATGTTCTCCAAGTGAGACACTTTCATATACATTTCCCTAAAGATGTCATCTTTGCTAAGATCGGAGCAAAGTCTATTCCAAGTCCCAGTATTTCTCTGCCTTTAAAAAATTCAAATACCACCCCCTCCAAATTCCTCACTTTAAATGTATATTAACACAACCTATTTATTATTATGTTTTTGTGCAAAAGCGAAGGTTTACATCTCAGATCTTGAACTAAGATGTAAACCATAGAGTATTTGTTTGGCCAACAGTCAAATACTATGGCGTTTAACCCTTAACCTTTCCTTTCTCTAAGACATTTTCTCTTTTTATCACAATATTAATCTCTCCATGTTAGCTACTTCTGCCTTCCCAGTGTAGTTAACATTAATTCATGGCGATCTTGTCAAAATACTTCTATTTCACCTTTTAGAGCAATTCCAGCTGTTTCTTTCTGTAATAGAGTTTTGTTTTTACTGAAAGAACATGCAAATTAGACAAAGTGAGAAACGAGAGTTTTTTCCTTATAGATAAAAATTTTGCATTGTGAAAAAATTCTTTTAATTCTATCTTTAAAAGGTAAGTAGGCCAGTTTTTCTTAGCATAATTAAAATGCATTGTTTAATATATTTAAATGCCTTCAGTAGGTCATGAACTTGCTATTTCATTACTGTTACAAAGATGACTGCTGAAAACTATAACAAAGAATTTATATAAACTCGTCCCACATTTCCTATATTTTTCAAATGTGTATCCCAAAACTTGCAAAAAATTTTGAGCCAAAGATCCACAGGACTTTCAACCAAAGTGTGATAATTTTTCACAAAGTACTTGGGTATCTTGAGCGAATACTTCACAAATATTGCTTTCATTGGTTTTAGCATATTCCTAGCCATTTATAACAAGAAATTGGCTATAGAAGCAGCATAGGCTATTAAGTGTGCCATTTGTATTTGAAGTTTGTTTCAATGTAGCCTTGTTTGTCTGTTAGTCACTCTTTTGTGAAGTATACCGTTATCATAATAGCTTCAAACAAAAAAATACAGTGGCTACATATTTCAAGAAGTTGGCCCTGCAACTTCAGAAGTTCAGCAAAAGCAGAACACTAAAGTCCTCAGTTATCTCTTTGTATTTCTCTTCTCAAACGTCATTTATCTTTTCCATCACAGGTCTGCCTTACCTCTTATCTGGGATATAACAACACTCTCTTACCCAGTGTAATTACCCACAATCTTTCTAACCCCTACCTACTGCCTCTCATTCCATATAAACATCACGGACAAATTATCTTTCTGAGGCATAGCTCTGATTGTAACATTTGGAATCAACTTTTTTGAATTACCATATGACCATATTTCAGTTGTGCAGCATGCTGCTATGACAAACGTATGTACCTTTAAACTATCACCACCATCAAGATATGAAAAAGTTCTGTCACTCCAGAAAATATGTTTATGTCCCTATTTATTCAATTCTCTCCCAAAACCTGACTCAAGGCAACATTTAAGCTGATTTCTATCAAATGACTTTTTTTTTTTTCCTCTCCTAAGACCTCATATAAAAGGGATTATACAGCATGTACGTCTGGCTTCTATTGCTCAGATTAGTGTTTTGAGAGTCATGTGTGTTGTGGCTGCATCTGAAGTTTGTTCTTGTTAACTGGTGAGTAATATTCCAATGTATACATGCACCAGTTTGTTTCCCACTCACAGTTTTTGTACATTTGGGTTGTTTCAGTGAGTAATATAACTAAATTAGCTATGAACATCTGTTCACAAAATTGATGGACATAGGTTTTCATTTCTCTAGTGAAAATTTCAAAATAGGTTAAATGTTTATAAGAAATGTCAAAATATTTTTCAAAGTCACTCTCTCATCATAAGTGAGAGTTCAAATAGCTCACATCCTGGTCAATACTTAGTATTGTAAGCACTTTTAATTTTTGCAATTCTGGTGAGTGTGAAATGGTATCTCATTGTACTTTTCATTTTAAGCTCTTGTCTCACATTGAACATCTTTCATGACCTTATTGGTCATCTGTATACCTTATTTTGTGCGGTACCTGTTTGAGACTCTTGCCCATTTACAATTGCCAAGATATGGAAGCAACCTAAGTGTCCATCAATAGATAAATGGATAAAGAAGATGTGGTATATCTATATATATATATACACACACACACACATATATATATACACACACACATATATATACATATATATGTATATATATATATATAATGGAATACTACTCAACCATGAAAAAGAATGAAATTTGCCATTTGCAGCAACATGGAGGGCATTATGCTAAGTGAAATAAGTAAGACAGAGAAAGACAAACACTGTATAATATCACTTATATGTGGAATCTGAAAAATACAACTAGTGAATATAACAAAAAAGAAATAGACTCACAGATATAGAGAACAAATTAGTGTCTACCAGTTGGGGGAGGGACATTATAAGGGTGGAGGGAGTGGGGGGTACAAACTATTGGATGTAAGACAGGCTCGAGTATGTATTGCACAACATGGGGAATATAGCCAATATTTTGTAGTAACTGTAAATGGAAAGTAACCTTTAAAATTATATTAAAAATTTTTTTAATTTGTTTACTCTTTTAGTATTAATTTGTAAAAGGTCCATTTATGTTCTAGATATAAGCGCCTTGCCAATATGTGTTTGAAACATACTTTTCCTCCAATGTGAGCTTCTTTTCAAAAGCAAACATAAATTTGTTATGAAGTCCAACTTAGCAATTAATTCATTTGTGATTAATGTTTTTTGAATCCTCTCCAAAAAACCTTTGCCTACTCCAAATTTGTGTAGATTTTTCTCTATATTTTCTTCTGGAAGATTTATATTTTTAACTTTTCTGTCTATGGATATTTATTTTGAATTTTTAGTAAGAATAATATATAAGGGGCAATGTTCACATTATACATACAGATATCCCATTGTTCCAGGAGCATTCGTTGAAAAGACTATCCCTTCTCCATTGAATTATCTTGGCACATTTGTTGGAAATCAGTTGGCCATATCTGTATGTACCTATTTATAGACTCTATTCTGTTTCATTTACCTGTGTGTCTGTCCTTATGAATTACTGCACTCACTTTATCATTGTTGCCCTATAGTAGGTCTCGAATGATAGTAGTACAAGTCATCCAATTTATTTTTCTTCTACAATACAGCCTTGCCTTTCTAAGTTCTTTGTTTATCCACATAAATTTTAGATCAGCTTGTCAATATCTACAAAATAATCTTGCTTGGGATTTTGATTGGGAGTACAATGAATCTACAAATCAATTTTGGAAAATTCGATACCTTAACAATATTAATTTTTCCAGTTTATAAATCCATATATCCTACCATTTACTTAGGGTTTCTAAATTCCTCTTAGAAATATTTTGTGTCTTCAAAGTACAGGTTTTGTAAACCTCTTTTAAAAATTTTGCTTGAGTCTTTTACTTTAATGCCATTATGATTTTTAAATTTTTATTATTTTCCAATTGTTCATTTCCAGTCTACATAATTATATTTATTTTATGTAAAGCTAATTACAACGATTGACTGCTTTGGATTTAAAATTTGCATTCTTTAATTATCCGAGTTTACTTAAAGTGAATATTGTATGACTTCCTCCTTTACATCTCCCAGTTAAATGCTATAAAGTTTCATAATTCCACTTACATACCACCTATCTTTTCACTATTATCATACTCTTGTTTTTATCTAAGTCATAAATCCTGGTTTACAATGTTATTGTTCTTGGTTTAAAAAGTAATTTCTCTTTTGAAGAAATTTTGCTAAGAATTAAACATAGTTTTTACATGTATTTATTTGCCATTTCTAGTACTCTTCATCCTTTCTTTCAGTCTTTAATCTATCCAGTATCACATCCCTTCATTCTGAAGAATATCGTAAAGCTTTTGTTGCAGTGTGGTCTGCCTGTGACACAATCTCTCAGCTTTCATTTATCTGAAAATGTCTTTTTTTATACTCTTTTTAGAAGCAGACATTTATTGAATTTACAATTCAGATTTGACTAATTTCTGTCAGCAATATGAAGAAAAATGGTAAGTCTAAATGTAGAAATTTCAGGGTTGGTTCAGTGCCTCAACAATATCAAAGATTCAGGTTTCATCTGCATTTAAGCTCTATAATCTTAGCATATTGGTTTACAGGTCTGTGAGTCCAAGATGGTTGTTGTAGTGCCAAAAATTATGTCTTCAAGGCATAAAGTAGGCAGAACTCTTCTCTAGCTGCATTTTCCTATTTTCATCTAAAATATTAAAAATTTTTCCAGAAGCTCTTGTACCAGACTTCCACTTAAATTCACAGACTGAAACAGATCTTTGTAGTCACCACTGGCTGTGATGTGAGGCTGGAAAAGTATTTGACTTTTCCATCCTCCGTAATGTGATACCACGAAGAAGAAAGTTTTCACTATGAATTTGGGGTCACCCATCAGTAGGATTTGTATCTATAGGAAAAGAAATTCAGAAATAGTCTCATATGTACAACTGGAATCCCAAAGAAAAAAGAATATGCAATTATAATTCCAGAAAGAATAGCGAAATAGAGAGGAAGAAGAACTATTTGAAGAGTGAATGCCCAAGAATTTTCCAAAAATAATAGAAGATGTCAACATCAACTATATACCAAAGATATGCAGAGATCCCCAAGCAGGAAAAATGACAATAAAAAAACAAACAAATTTTTTGAAATCTAGATGCTTTATAACCAAGTTTATGAAAACCCAAAGATAAGGAGAAAATCATGAAGTCAGAGAATAAAAGATACATTACACACAGAGGAAAAGCGATAAGAATTAGTGAAGGGACTATGCAGACCGGATGACAATGTGATTATGTTTATTTGTATGACATTCTGGAAAAGGCAAAATTTTAATGGAAGAAAACTAATGAGTGGTTGCCAGGGATTAGCGGGTAAGGGTGTGCTTAAATACAAAATGGTACAGGGATAATTTTGTCTTGATGGAAATTTTCTTTATCTTGATTGTGGTAGTGGTTACACAGAGCTGTATATATATATGTCAAAACTCATAGAACTTTGCCCTAAAACACTTGAATTTTACTGTATGTGAATTATATCTCAATCAACTTGACTAAATAAGGTAGAACAAAGTGCACATTTTCCAATAAACATTGGAGACATCATGCATGTTTGCCATAACTTCCTCCCAAGACATGAATACAAGAACAGTAAACAAATATTCTATTTAGCATATAAACTTCATATGTGAACAAGAGGAAATGGAAGGGAAAAAGCAGAGGATAGGACAGCAGAACAAATTTCTGCAGCTGAAGGATTGGTTAGGGACGAGATGAGGAGGAGACATGTGAAAGTTCAACCCCAGGGCTCCGCAAAGCCTTAAGAGACAAGGTAACAATAGTTCCCCAAAAATTCTGGGGTAAGGCAAGGGTTTAGCAACAAGGGACTTGTGTAACAAGGGCGATCAAGTAACCTTCATATACTTTCATCATATTTTCATTAAGTGTGTGGCAAGAGTGGAAGCAAGTTCTCAATCAGGGGACATTATTCTGTGGTGACAGAGGATGGGATCATAGTTGAATGTGAATGGTATTGACAGAGTTCAAGAGAGAGGCTCCTGTGGTGGTGGAAATAGTCTACATCCTGATTTGCAGAATGGTTACCCAGAGGTAAACATAGGTAAAAATGCATTAAGATGCACATGAAAGATTAATGTGCTTTACTGCAGTTAAACTATATCTCATTAAATTTTTTTAAAAAATAGGAATTTTCAACAAAATATTTTCTTTTTTAACATTCACAAACATTAGATAATTTTGGTTTTGTCTTTTAAATCTCACAGGTGGCATGGTGCCTCATATATTGTAGTTGCTCAATAAGTATTTTTGAATGTAAACAAAAGATGAAGTATAGTGTTGGGGAAATATATTTTATTAAATAATGGCTTTTAATTTCACACATGACAAATTCAATTATTTAGCATGAAAATCTATTCAGCTATATTTGTACACTGAATTCCAAAGTCCGTGATTTTTTTTCATTTTTCTAAGTTAGCATACGTCCAATATAATAGTAAAGCTCTAATAAAAATAATGTAATCTCATATTTCAATGTTTTTAGTGTGAGATGAAGTTACTGACAGAAGAAGAAATAACCCCAAAGGTAGGATGCTTAAAAATATTCTATTATAATTCATCACTAGGATTAATAGTAGAGAAATATGATTTAAAATCTTTTAAAATGTTCTTACCTTTGATCTTCTTCTCATGTGATATTTGCTGTTCTATGGTTGCAGAGCATAAATAAATTGAAAATGTGGTTGTAACTCTTATGTGGTTCTTCTCACGATATTAAAGTTTTGTGGTAGGTTAATGGTGTTCAATAAACACGTTGCTACATGTAGAAATCTTGCCGTAAGTATATAGTGTTCCAGCATTTCCTGCAAGATTTACTGTGCTTCACAATATTGGATAAGTGATGTTGATCACATACCTGAAATATACATTTAATGGTTTCAAGTAGCCATAAAACATTATTGTCAAACACCTGCTTTCAAACAAGATCTCACAGAGATAAAATGTAAGTCTTCCATCAGCTGCATACAACCAATAATTCACATTAAAAAAAATTGCATCCATATATCCTGAAATATATGATTTCAAAATAGTTAATTTATATTTTGGAAAAGAAATCTGCTGGACTTTCGTAGCAATTGGATTTATTGGGTACCAATGCACTGAGATTTTATTTGGAAAGTAAATTTTCATTTTTATAAAACTAATAAATATTCAGTTACTGGAAGAATATGAAAAGGATAAAGGAAGAATGTTGCCTTTATATTTGAGTTATTTTATAGGGTAAGATGTATACAATAGAGCACCACATCCTATAATTTTGACCCCTAAATTTAAACACAAAAATTTTTTTAAAAAGAGAGCAGTCTATCTACTACAATGAATTCTTCACAAATTAATCAATACACAAAGTTTTTAAATTACCTTTGTTTTTAAATTTGATGAAGTGGACATACATAAACATAACAAATCTGTTTGAAATTATTTTTTATTTTTCTTCTTGTTCTCTGACTTTTACTCATTCTTTCTTTTGATGTCAAATAGAATGGAATATTTTTCTTTGAAGAATAAAGTATTCTGCTAAGTCAAACCCTTTAAAGTAATATAACGTATCAGCGTCACATGTCTTATCACTTTTAAAATAATAAAATATATTTTACAATTTCTGATATTAACAGGATGCAGTTAATTCTATATTTTTGAAACCTTGTGTCTCAACTTAATAGAAAGGTATCCCAAATGCAGTGATGGTCAAATGGGGATTAGAAAGACACAGAATGCTCACTCCAGGGTACACTGAGCAGTAGGTAATACTTCTCTAAAATAAGGGGCAAAAGCAAAGGTGCAAACCAACAAGTCTTTGCTTACAAAAATGGGAAGTAGGTCCCTGGAATCACAGTGAGAGATTTCTTGGACTTGGTTTGATTTCTAATCCTACAGATGAGCAATATTTGCATAAATCATTTTGCCAGTGAGGCAGGGTGGAGGACAATGACTGAACTAGAAGCAATATATTCAGTTGCCTGAGAGAAGTAACAGATAAAAGAACTCATTTTCTCACAAACCCTGTCATAAAGATAATTCTCATTACCTTGGAAATGACTTTGAACCCTTCACTGGTGAAAGACAGTAGAACAGTGCAGTTCCCCAAATGTGACTCAAGGACATTTCACACAATTCAATTATATTCAAATATAAAGCTAATAGGCAGAAATTTTTGAACTTGAAATAACTCAGGGGATATACTGGTCATATATTGCTCATAAGCTTTCATTTAACTCACTGCTTCAGAATGAACTTCAGGCAACTTTGAGATGATGAAGAAACTCTGGCAATAGGAATGTGTGACCATGAATAAGTTGAATATGGAGCTTAAGTTCATAATACAACATATGAACATGATAAACCTTAAAATTTTGGAAATTTCATAAGTAAAAAGTGATGTCAGGGAAAGGAGAAATTTGTAGATATTGTCATTTTTTCATTTTTTTATGTGTGAAAATTATTTAAAGCTAATAAAATAACAGTTGTTTGGGTAATTTAATTATTTGTTAGTAAACTAACTTCTTTGTAGAGAACTTCCTTATGTAGTAAAACAGTAAAATATATAAAATATGACCATATTAAATCAAGATAGGAAGGAAGACAATATAATTACATTAAATAAGAAACAATAAGTAGCAAGTTGTCATAGATATATAGGACATTATAGAGAAATTTAAGAGAGTTCTTTGGCAACTTCATGAAATAAATTTGTGAACGCAGATAAAAGATGATTTTCATGAACATATATATTATCATAACTGATGCAGAAGATATAGAAAGTCTAAACTGAAAAATGTGACATAATAAATAAAATTTCCAAGAGATTCTCTCCTTGAGAAAGCACCAGGCCTGGATTTTTCCACAGAGGTACCTCAAAGAAACTTTAAGTAACAGATTCATTCTATACCATTTAGCATTATCCTTTACTGAGAGGGGAAAACAAGGAAGTCATTTAGGTATTTTGATGAAGAAAGTTTCATATCAAAATCTAACATAGAATGTAAACACAAAAACATCTTATCTCCAGATCAATCTTACTGATAAATATCAATGAAAAAATCCTAAATACAATTTCAACAAAAATAATTCATGAACTGATTAAAAGGATAATAAAATTCCATGATGTATCATGTTTATTCTAAAAATATAAAGATCCCTGAATATCAGAATGTCAATTATATAATATACCACGTTTATAGATCAAATATTAAAATATCTAAACAAATCTGAAAAGGCATTTAATAACATAAAATTGCAATTAACAAGAAGTTTTGGTTAAAACTCTCAAGAAGTAGGAATGAATGGATAGTTCCTTCACATGATGAAATACACTCACTTTATCCCAAAAAGCAACATTATGCTCAATGAGAAAACTGGAAAGTTTGCTACTAAAATAATGAAAGCAAACCAACAACATTTAACAATACTAGGCAATAAGAACAAAACAAGAACAAAAAAATAAAAGTTGTAGAATTTGATGGAGAAATGGGCACTATTGTTATATGAAGGTGACAATTCTTGACCTGAAAAAAAATCTAAGAATGTAAGTTTATAGAATTCAAGCAAGGATCAGTCAGCATAGAAAATGGAAGAAAAGTTATTACATGATAGGAACAAGAAAGATTTAAATATGCTTGTTAATAAGTTTAACAAGCGGTCAAGTTCTAGATAAAAAAATTTAGAAAGGAAGACAAAAGAATATTTTATAAGATGAAAAAACATTATATGTGCTTATTTAGAAGGACTCCACAACATTAAAGTAGTGATTCTCACTAAATTAATTTATTACTTTAAAATTATTCCAAGAAAAGTACTATTTTTTAAACTTCTAGGCAGGGAATTCCCTGGTGGTCCAGGCATTAGGATTCCCATGCTTCCACTGCAGGAGGCATGGGTCTGATCCCTGGTCAGGGAACGAAGGTCCGTCATGCCGTGCGGTGTGGCCAAAAAGAAAAAAAAAAAAAATTTAAAGTACTAGGCAGATTTTGCAGAAAAAAACCCAAATAATCAAAAAGTCCAGGGTAATTCTAAAAAAACTTTTTTAATTGCGTGTAGCCATTATTCTTATCAGATATAAAACATTAAACTATAATAACTAAACAGCATGGTATAGGTGAGCATATAGACAGCAAGGCAATGCAAAATAATAGAAGGTCTCTTTTTTCTTAAATTTGCAAAGGTTAGAAACAATATAGATGTTCATCATGGTAGAACTACTTAAATGAATTGTATAAATATACACTCTTCAGTACTATGCATCCGTAATAAATAAAATACACACATGCACACATGCAACAGAGAGAGAGAGAGAGAAAGAGAGAGAGAGCAATTTACATGAACATTTCTGGAAATTAACACAATAATCTGGTAATGATAATGCCTCTGCGGAGAGAAACAGTGTATCAGTGACCAGAGATGGAGGAAAACTTGATTTTGATAAGACATGCTTTAGCGCATTTTGCATTTGGTACCTAACCTATTCGAGATATAAAATTGTATCATTTAAAGTAGCTATTTTGAATATTATTTCAATGTATTCAATCAGAAATTAATTCAGGGATTGTCAGTCTTTGAGGTTCAGCATTGTGACACCAGTAAAAAGAATCAATGTATTGACTAAGAAGAAATAACGCATGCTACTATTGAATAGATTCATTGAACTGATAGAGTCATCGTGACAGAAATAATTCAACTAATATTCATTCATTTGGATACTAACCTTTGCAGAACTGATAAATCTTTCATGATTCAGTATTTTAACACCAACACATAATGGGCAATTAAATCATTTGCATTGATTTGCCTATAGTGCTTTCCAAAGCAATGAGGGGGAAAAGACGTAAAATACAAGAACTAAAAATGCAATTTTAGTTCTACGACAAGCCTGAGACATGCAAAACCTTGCAACATTTCCAATAAATATACCCCAGGTGATCATTCTACTGAAAACTGTAGTCCAAACTATAATCAGTGTCTGTAACTTAGCTTTATTTTCTGTCATCAAGCAAAAGATGATCCCTAAGTTAATATCTAAGTACAGTGTAACAATTAAATTTGGTGTAACTCCTACCACTTTTGTAAAAAGTACTTAGGTTTTCTGAGATAATAGGAGCTTCCAATTTGTTTTATTAGAATCAGGATGTGATTTCATGCAGACAGTGAAATCCGTGGCCAAATCACAAAAAACCAAGCAGAGTGTTTTACTAGCCTTTGTCTATATGAAGCCAAAAAGCCAATTTTAATACATTGTTTAAAATACTTAATTCCTTTGTATTTATATGAAATCAATGAGTAAATGTCAAAATTGTTTATTTAAAATTTTCTGCTTTATTAATAACCAATGTCAAGTAAGCATTAGAAAACAATTACTGGAAAATTGTATCTGATGCCAGTGTTTGTCACTCTTGTAGATTTTTCTTTTATTTCATCTCAATAGCATCTAACTCCATTTAAAAATGAAACAATGGGTCTTTAAAGTCAGTTAAGAAATTTTATTTCTCCTTCAAAATACAACTAAATTTAACATGAACAGAAAATTCCAGAGACGGAATGTAAACTAGCTCCTTTGGCTTCATCCTTATGTGAATGCTACAATATACTTAGTCATATAAATAATGTTATTATAAATATTGAGGATATCCATGAAAAAGATGCCAATATTAGCTAGGATGAGGGCAGATGTATATTACTATTTTTTATGCACACATGGAAAAATTGAAGTTTATTATAGAACCCCACTCAGAAAAGAGTCAAAAACCAAGCTAGATCTTTAATCTATAAACCTCAAAATTCCAAAGCCACACACATTCTCTGAAGTCACACTTCATCCTTTGTTTTGGAAGTATATTTATTATGTGTCTCATTTACTACAAAGCTGACAAAGTGGGGAACTCCCTTAAAATCATGGGGTTTCTGCATGCAGATTATCTTGGCAAAGACATATAGTAGAAGAAAAATGGGTTAATAATTCTCATGTGTTGTTGGCTTAGGCAGAGAAGCTCATCAGTATATCACTGTTTATGTGACATCTTTCCTGTTCATATTGTTTTTGTTGTTAAAAGAATGATCATATACGAAAGACTTCGACCTTCAGTTATGTTTAAAAATACAGAATGAATGAGATTTTCTTCTCAGTATAGTCTCTACTAACATTTTATTCTCCATTTTTAGTATGTTGATATTTATTATACCAATATTGTAAATTTTATTAATTTGTATTATTCAGTGCTATGGCTTCAATTCACCTTGTTTCTCTGGTATTTTTATTCTTATCTTCATCATTTTGCAGATATCATGTTGCTTGTTTGAGTGATATAGGTATCATTAGGTATGTTATTATAATTACTATATAATAAAAATATTGTTTTCATAATAGTTTAATTCATTCATGTAACAGTTATTGAGTAGAAATGGTGATTTAGATCCGGGTTAATATTTCAGTAATAATGATGATTTAAATATGATTCCTGCTCTCAAGGAGCTTAGGTTAATGAGAGAAGAAGTCATGTAAACAAATAAAAACAATCTCCTGTCACATCTTCCTTTTTTATGTGTAAAATCATATGACTTAGGTTTTGTAATTTTAAACACTGAAAACACTACCATTAACATGTTGTTGATAATAACAGGTGTGTCCAAGCTACAATTTGTCTTTTCATAAAAAGTTAGCACTCTAATAATTCTAAACTATTTAAATCTATTAAACTGTACCATGGAAGCACAAGGGAAAGAACTTTGAACTTGCCAGGAGAAAGACAGGGATGTTTTCACACAAATGTCAGATGTTAGTTTCTAAGATATTGTCTCTAAGGGTTCATCGTTTTTACTTTTTTTTTCAATATCTTCTACTTAAACATATCCCTGATGAAATTAAATTCAATTATTTTGGCCTTCATTATCTAGAAAATGAAATACTAGAATTTTTACTTGTAAAGTATACCAATTAGTTTGGCTATAATTAACTGAGAGTTTACCATTATGAACATGTTTCCAGAATGGTAATAAAATGGGTCTATGTACAGCAAAAATGAACATGAGATGTAATGTATTAATTATGTTAAACACAAATAGTCCAGATGATCTGACTTGCTGTGATATAAGCTAATATGTCACTTGAGATAATTAAAAAAGACCAAATTAACAGTTTGGGATATTTTTTCATGCAGCTGTCGTTCACATTTGCTTTATTTTCCTTATGCGTTTTAACTTCAAATCACAAAACTACTTTTGCTTGTAATTTCTCATTCTCTTATCTTGATATTTAACACATAGCACCTTTTTTATCAAAGAAGCAAAACCCACATGAAAAATAACGTAATTCAGAGAAAACCCAGATAACTCATTTTGTGACCTGGAATTGAACCCCAGCAGCAGTTAGCAAGTTGCTGAGCAAAGTGTGTTATACACGTATTACATGAATGAGCGTCCACTTGGCACACATAATTCTCTGGCTATGTTATTTATGCACAACGTGGTAACATGAAACAGACTCTTTCAGAATGAAAAGTCCAGTGAGTTATGGTGCTCTTTTTAGCTAAAGTTTTATTTTACAACCTAATGAATGCAGGTAATTTGAGGTTAGACTAAGCTTAATCGATGTGAAATAAAAAAGCCAACTGATTGCAAAGCATGGCTTCATTGGCCTGCCATTTTCTTTTAAAAATATCTTTCTTTTTTATGTGTGAAATCATATGACTTAGGCTTCATAACTTCAAATACGGAAAACACCACCTATAAATATGTTGTTAGCAATAATAAATAAGTTGCTGGCAATTGTAGATTGTTGTACCCCCAATCTACAATTTATCTTTGCATAACATTTTAGCACTGTTAGACCAAAGTGTTTAAATTTATTACATTTTAAATAGGTATCTAAGAGTGGAAACCTCAGTTAATGACATAAGGAAAAATTCAGATAATCATCCCTATTGAACAGCATCCAGAATTTAATGGAAAGGGGAAATTTGTCACTAAAGGAGACAAAAGTTATTTCAAGATGTGTAGTATAGTATAATTATCTCAATTTCCACATGATTTTGAAGCTCTGAGAGATGAACAGGAAACTGAATCATGTATAGGAGACATCTTCTGTTTCTACTTTGAATTCCTTATCATGCTATGACATTTGGGACTACTATTTTTCTTCTAAGTTAAAGGCTTTATAAGGTTAAACTCCATGTTCTAAAATAAAAATTGCTAGAAAGATAAGTGACTCTCTACAACAGAAGTCATATTCCAAATGTGTTAGTAGTATGTTTGCATATTTAGAGTAATAGTTATGCTAGCCACTGCTCCAGAATATATGTCTGTTGTGAATCCAAATTGAATAAACCAGTAAGAGTCATTTATGGTGGTGGAGGGGTACGAGAGGAGAAGCTTAGATTCCGAGCAGCGTCAGGGTTGTGTGTGAGCATGACACATGCAATTTGGGAAAATTCACTAATTTCCTGAGAATATGAAGCTATACATTTACATATTCTGCCACACTTTCAAATAGACTCAAATATTAAAGCATCTCCCAGGAGAGTTAACTCATTACCACAGGATGATTATAGGTGAGCGGCTCTGCCTGGTGGGAAAAATGTCCACCCCAATGTCATTTATTCAACGGTCAGGAACTGAATACATACCCTTAGCAAGATACTAGGCTAAGTGATCTAGGGCATGAGTAGATACACTTGCTACAGTTAACTTAAAAATTATGTTGTGAAAATACAGCTAACACGTTTTTTTAATGCTTCTTATGGACCAGGCACTGTTCTAAGTACTTAATATATTAGTTCATTTGATTCTCAAATAATCTGAGATTGCTGCTATTATTAACATCTTCATTGTACAGGTAAAGGGCTGAATCCCAGAGAGAAAAGTAACCTGCCTCCAGATAAAGCAATGAGATGAAAGAGCAGAATCCAAATTGAGGCTGAATACAGAATCTGTGCCTTCAGTCTCTCTACTTCACTGCTTAAAATACATCGCTCCACCATACCAACTCAAGGTTTCACTTGAAAACATTCTGGCTAAAGGACTTGACATTTTCTGACATTTCCTTTCCTCCCTCTCCTGCCCCTCCTTCTCATTCATTATATGAGTCCAAAGCTTACAGCATGGCTAGTTTTCATCCCCAAGGTATAACCAAGCTGAATCAAGGCGCCCACTAAAATGAGTCCTCATCTGGGGGATGTGCAGGAAAATTTACTTCCAAGCTCATTCAGATTGTCGGCAGAATTCACTTTTTTGAGGTTAAAGGGCTATTCCCATTACCTTGCTGTCAGTAGGGGTCAATCTCATCTCCTAAGGGCTGCCCCAATTCCTTGTCAAGTGGCCCCTTCTCCATTCAGACCCAGCTACAATCTCCCTTCTTCCTAATTCATCTCATGCCTCGAAGCTCTGAATTCCTCTGTCTCTGATCCAGATTCATAGGTTTCAAGCTATTAGGTTAGGCTCATCTGAATAACCTCCCTCTCTTAAAGTCAAATATGACATAAAATATAACTCGATCACATGAGTAAAATCCATAATATACTCACAGTCCCAGAGATTATGCAGGGTATGTAGACCAGGGGAGGGGGGCTGTTAGTCCCATCTTAGAAATCTGCTTACCACAAAGAGTGACAACGCTGAGAGTGGTTTGGGACACGCTGAATTTGAGATGTCTAGGTCATGTCATGTGTAATTATCACATATATTTTTAAATGCATACTTGACCTAGAAAAAGAGATTAACAGTAAGTATATAATTTTAGAGTCATTTCAAAATTATGATGGAAGAAATCATGGAAGCATATGATGAAGACAACAGTGACAAAGTAGAATGCACACTTTGTGGAAACACCATTATTGAGGAATTGTGGAAAACAGACAAGTTTGTAGAAAAGAGATAAAGAAAGGAAGGAGACAGAAAAAAAAGACAGAAGAGTAGGAAAAGAGCCTAAATAAACAATGTTGCATAAACTAAAACCCAGGACAAGAATTTAAGAAAAGGATGGCAACTTGGAATGGAAAGTGATTTGTCCCTGGAAACACACTGTTGATGGACTTGGAAAAAGAAATATTTATGAGGTTAGGGTGGGAGTTGAGGTAGATTTCAAGGGGTTAAGTAGTAACGAGGAAAAGAATCATCAGGTAACAATTAATTTTGTGAAAAGATTAGTAGCATGAAGAAGAAACTCTAAAAACCTGGCTTGACTCCTTTATGAATTATGTAATAATTAGTTTTTCTAAAAAAAAAAAGAAAGATGGTGGGATAAGAAAGCTGGTTGACAGGCAAAGTCAAAGCCATATGTTGAATGAAATATTCTCTTGGAGAAATTTTGGCACTCAAGAAAAAGCATTTGTTTGCTCACATTACTCTGTGACTGTCCCCAAAGAGCACAGATAAAGGGATAAAGGGCATTTGCTCTTTCTTGCCAGATAGTTTTTTCTTTGTTGTCTCTTTTGTCCCCTTAAGTGAAGGACTTTCCTGGCAAACAATTACCGCATGAACTTGTAAAAATAGGTAGATGCTTTCAAAGAAGTGTGTGGGTGCATTCATGGGGGAAGACAAGTGGAACCCTTTGCCACCTGGAAGCTAGTTCTGCTAAAATCCCCATTGTCTGTCTTCCAGACATTAATGCATTAGTCATTCAAACCACTGCACTCATAGATCACCTCTGTGATTCAACAGCAACGACTAAAACTTTCAATTCCACCACAAAGGAATTTTTCAGGCCAAAAGAAGAGTGATGTTTTCAGAATTCATTCATTTCCACCCCTCTTGGACATCAAAACAGCCTGACAAAGGCAGGTATTAAAATTTCCAATTAACTTTAAATACTTATTTTAAGTTCTTCTCAATCATTTCAGTGCAAAGAGGTCACCAGTGACAATACTGCACTAAGATAGGCACTGTGCTAAATAGTCAGTAAGCTAAAAATCTACACACATTTTCTGCAAACTCTTGAAGAGTTATAGAGGTCTTTTATGTTCAGTAGAGCAGTGAGCAGCAGAAATATACTTCTCAGCAGCTAAGCTGGGGTCCCTAACTACCACATTTCTATTTTTGATCATTTATTAAAGTGTTTTTCATACTTCTGTAGAAACTGAAAAACACTTTTCACATGTTTATCTTAATTCACTATATATCCAGTACAATGAATGATTTCATTTTCACTACTAGTATAACTACTCTTTCTTCATCAAGTCTGAAAATAATTCGATTTCATTTTAAAGATCACATCTCTGTAAAACATCTATGTCATTCAGTTTATTATAATTTATAAATTTTTGTGCTATGCAAATCCATGTTTAAGAGCACAGATGATGAAAAATGTATAAATAATACAATCCTGTAAAGAAACACAGTGGGAACAGCTGATGCACAAAAGATTGAGACAAGTTTGTTGTATCATCCATAATTTCAAATGCCATTGTGAGCTGTCGAGTGAACATAGGGAATAATCCATATTTACATGTTAGAATAAAAGAATATCATTGGAAAGGTATTCTAAGAGTCAGCTTTTTCACCACTCACCGAAACTGAAAAATACACAATTTAAAAAGAAATTCTTGCATGCATGTTGTATTTAATAGGTTCCACATAATAATGCTAGGAGACTTGGTACAATTTTAGGATTCTTTAATAAATAAGTCAGTGAAGAACCAATATTTAGAAAATCAGAAGTCCAGGATGGCTTAAACTCTCAGCTTCTAGAATCTATGAATTGCTCCTGAAGTTACAATCAGTTGATAAACCATGATGTCTGGCTATTAACCAAGGGTGAGGAATTGGAATTGTGAGGAATTTATAACATCTAGTACAATCATTGACTGTAAGAAACTGTTTTCCTTAATAGTACAACAATCTAGAATTATATGAATCCATCTGAGAAACATATGATTGCCCAATGTGGGACACGAATCTTCTCTCTTAGAACATTACTCTGAGTTGAAGATTACTGAGTGGGAGACAGGAATGTGAACTCATCGAAATATGTAGAAATATCTTACATTTTTACATATTTTTAAAACTTAAGTCAGGTAAAATGAAAATGCTTTTTTATTCAATTTTGAAAAAAAAGATTTTATGTTGATTTTTTAAAGGTCTACAGAAGGCATCATGGTTTAAGGCTCAGAGCACACAAATGCCCAAAGGGTAGTGTCATCTCATTTTTGCCACCATATCCATCTAATTCCACTAAGTCCTCTAAAAATAAACACAAGCCAGGGCTTTGATCTCGGACCTTCTTTTTTTCACTTTTGCTAATGTATTTAACACATGGTACTTTGCTAAGAAAATAATTTTATGTGAACATAGATTTCACTCTATATTCTTATTCTCTGAGATGGAACTTCTTCAAATACACGAAAGCCCTCTGATCCACTAAAGAAAGGACTTCGGAGGTTGCTACTAGGACTATGCTGAGAGCAAGAAACAGACACTGTTATTCTGTAACTACCTCTCACACCCAGGAAGCTGGAGAAGGGACACTGAATGCTGCTAGAGGGAAGCCCCACATATCCACATTGTTAGCCTTCAGCAACAGTCAAGAGTCATACGAAGGTAAATGTCACCTCACTTTTACCTTCCAAATTTTCAACAGGTATATCCAATTGGCTAAACATATTTTATATCTAGAAACTGGAAAGGCCTCTGGGAGATCTTGTGTTTTTTCTTTTACCTTTTCAACCTCCACAAATAGAAGAAATTGGAGGTTAAAGTGACAATCCTCAGCTTTTATATAAGTATAGTAGAGTTAATTCAACCTCAGTTGAGGACAAATCAATTAGGTATACCAGTGGCCAAAATCTATAAATCTAGTCCACCTGCATAATGGTAGCACTCATAAAACAGACAAAGCTTAATCAGATCAAAGGATTAAGTGGTAGAATTTCTCATGCTTTTATATCTGAATGAAAGAAAGAAAAATTATTTAAGGATTAAAAACATTTATAGATTCTCTACAGTAAGTCACTTATGACTGCCAAGACCCTCTGCCTAGAGTTATTTATGTTATAATAATAAAATTGTGGTTTTCATGACCACGAAAAAAAACTTGTTTGTTTTCATCTCTATGAATCCACAGCAACGGCCTTTGCCAAGTATTTTGATTGCACATTTTTATTGCCACATGCTAATGTCTAAATTGGGCTCTGTTGTGTCAATCATGCCATTTTGATTCAGCTCTATTTTGTCTTACAAATGATTGATATCACAAAACTGTACCCATTAAGCCACAGACTAAGAAAAGGTTACTTAATGTATCCTCCCAGCTTTTCAAACAAAAGCAGATAGTGACAGCTCATTTCAGAGACAGGAATCCATGATTTTTCTGCTAGGCTATTATGGAAAAGTCAGTCGGATTTACAGTGCAATTACCTTTAGGAAAATTGATACATTGCCAGAGTTAGTAGAGACATTAGATATTGTCTTATCCTATGTTTCTTTGAAAATAGGCCTGCGACAAAGGATGATACATGAATAGTTTATTTGTAACTATGAACCCAGGAACCAGAAGTGAGTCATAGGGCAAGAGAACCAGGAATGAAAATAGAGCCATTATGTTATCAATTGGACCATTACTATAGAAACAAGGTACTTGATGTCTTGGGGCCATATGAGAAACTTCATGAACACTTACTTGGCAGAAGAAAGGAGAAGCATTCATTTATCATTTCCTATCCCCATGTTCAAAGACTGTTCCAAGAGATACTTCTTCAGAGGGAAGAGACATGAGATACAGAAAAGCCCTAGGCAGAAATGTACAGGGTAGGCCTGCTGTTATATGCTTCCATTATAGAGATATATTTCATATCCCAGAGGAGAGAAAGAAAATTTAACAGGCTGTTTCATCATTTCATTAGATCTGTTGCTCCTGGGTGATGGGGTATACATTAGACCAGCAGATCCAATAGTTACATGCCTATTATTACACCTCTGTTGACAAAAAATGGGTCCCTTGATATGAAACAATATTGTGCAATATACTATGCTGATAAAGCAAGCACTAGATGGTGATGCTTGCAGATACGCTGTACACAGGAAAAGCAAACCCATGTACAGCGTTGGTGTCAGTTCTGGTAAGAATGAGCTGCTTGTCTCCCTGGGATAGAAAGGGTATGAGGTCATCAACTTGCCACCAAGAGGCCATTTTTGAGGGGGGAACTATACCATATTGAAGGCTAAGCATCAAGTTTCCAAACAATGATAACCCCTACACCCTATATACATTCTGGCAAAAACAAGTGAATTCCTGGTTGTCCCATGTAGCAATATCAGAGAAGGCCACGGGCAAAAAGATCGAGGTGATAACACTTCCATGTTATACCTACATGAAGCTGGATAAATTCTGTTGGAACATGTCAACAGAACAGTTCTTTAGTAAAAGTTGAGGCAAAGAGAATTTTAAGTGGGCACAAGAACTATAAACTATTGAACTATAAATAACCTATTTCTACCTCCAGCTAATGTAGGAATTGTAATATTCCTAATAGTTGAGCAACCAGCCTCTGCTAAAATGTCTTAATTAAGGTGATCAGTTTCCTGTGATTCTGAAAATCATATCATCTGCCGGCCCCCCTATAGTGCATTCTCATGAAGAGGAGGAATTCAGATGCGGTACTCTCATGAAGAATTACAGAAGATGCTTAGAGGATTGATCGTTCAATGAACCACTGGAATCAAAAAGAAGATATCATTCAAAATTCAGGAATTTTCAGAGTCCTTTGAACAGCAACAGTGCTTTAGAACCAAATGCTCTGTTAATTTAGGACCTGAGAGCAGAAGAGAGACATGAAAGGGAATGCCTGAGGATGGAGATGAGATCCTGCAAGGGGTGAGGAAGGAAGGACTCAGAGAAGCATACATGGCTCCCCTGGTTGAAAAATAACCCAAATAGTACTTTGTTTCCACATCATGACTCTGGGTGCTACTGTGCTTTTTGAGCCCAAACACACCATGCTTGGAGCCAGAGGT
This sequence comes from Tursiops truncatus, assembly GCF_011762595.2. Lineage (NCBI taxonomy): Eukaryota > Metazoa > Chordata > Mammalia > Artiodactyla > Delphinidae > Tursiops > Tursiops truncatus. Next base: position 28,220,469 of record NC_047042.1, on the reverse strand, counting down.
GGCAACTGTAAAAGAGAGTCTGCAGACGCTGAGGGACTGAAGTGGGCGTTTGGTGCAACTGCTCCCCAGGATGACTTATATCATATTCCAACTGCTTCTGGCGTCTTAGTCCAAAGAGTGTTAACCTCTTTTATGGAATGAAAAGAATCATAGGCATTTAATAAAATAAAGTCAGTCTTGAAAATGTAAAGAAAGGTATTCAAAGATGCGTAAAGAGCTTTATATTGGAATGAATTCTCATTGTTCTCTGTTCTGCAATCATTGCTTTCCTGTGTAGACCTCTTGGAAGACAGAAAAAATTTACTCTGGCTTCTACATGCCAGTTCTCCAAACATTTGAAAACGATTACCATCACCTCTTAGTATTTTATTTCTTCTCTAGCTTCTTCAACAACCCATTTTCATTTGACGGTGTTTCTAAGCAACTTACCATCCTTGTCATCTTTCTCAGATCTCTTTCCACACATCTTTCTTCAGCTGGGTTTTCTAAAATAAAACATCTCCCAGGGACAATACACAGCCAAATCTTCAACAAAAGTGAAGGAGGCGTGGTCAGCTTACCGATGGAAGTCAGGAAGGCAGAATTAGGATCTGGTATAAAGTAATGGAAAATAGAAACGTCAAGCACACAGGAAGTAGGGTGAGGTCAGAATCAGTGGAGAAAAATAAGGAGAGATAGAGAAACACACAGTTTATGATTATATGAATAAGCCACCATGAGAGATTAGCATCTGGATTCCCAGATAATTGCTGCCCATGGATGGTATTATCTCATGAATTATGCCTAATATGTCCAGCCTAATAGCTCCATCATGGATCTTAACATACTGCCGTGGAGTTTCTGTTTGTACAATAACCAGTCAAAATGGACAGATCCAAAAAATACAATGAGGAACCCAAATACCTTTATATAAAATAAAAAAAAAACTAGACGACAAAACAGTAAACTTCAAATTTTTTTTCACTGACAAGAACTTTTATTTCTTTTTAATGACATTAAACACAACAGCTACAAGGGGAAAAATATGGTAAAGAGGAGGCACCAAACTTCAGTTTTATAATTGATCCTGACAGCAACCAAAGTTGTAACTCAATTATTGAGTACTAAATTCCAGTTGGGTATCAAAAAATGTCACACATGCTTAAGTATACAAAATATCCCTTTGGGATAAGTGTTATTAATTAAATGGTAGGTGTTTAGGTTATTTGCTCAAGGTCACATAACACGTAAGTGTCAGAGCTGGAATAAAAATCCAAGTCTGTCTGACTCTAAAACATATGCTTCTGAATGCAATAGTATTATGCCCATTTAACCTGTATACTATAGAATTCAGCAAATATTTGTAAAGTTCCCACTCTTTACAAAACAGAATGATAAATGTTGTCTCATATCAAGAAGCTCACACTCTAGTAACATAAAAATATATCAAACTTTCTCTATGAAATATCAAATTCTTAAGTGGGCTATAATGGAAATCAAAGCATGGTATTACATGTTCAACAGGAGGGAATAACTAATTTAACCTGGCAGTTTGGGGTAAAGGATTGGTTCTTGGAGGGTTAGTAGGATTCCTATAAGGGGATAAGTGATAAATATAGAAATTTTAAACAAAGGAAACCTAGTAGGAAGCTATTGCGATTGTCCAGATTAGATACAATGACAACTTCAACAGAAGCTTGAAGTTACAACTTATTCTTTTCTTTATAATTAACTTTAAATCATACAAGTGACTATTAATTTGTTTCCCTTTAACAAATTAAAATGTTGAAGAAAAACCCAATCCTTTAACAATCCCTCTCCGATACCCCCATTACCACTGATAGCAATTTCCTTTGTCTCTCTCCATGCCTTTTCTTTTACATACACTCATACACCCATATGCAGTACATGTGAAATATATATATACGTATATACATATCTATATATAAAATTACCAACTTGTACATATAGGTTTATATACATGACAGGGTACTGTTACATTAATTTGGCTACCATAGTACAAACAACTGAACGGCTTAATAATGGAAATTTATTGTCTCACAGTTCTGGAAGTTAAAGTCCTAAATCGAAGTGTTTTCAGGATTGGCTCCCTAGGAAAACTATGAAGAAGAATCTATTCTATGGCTCTCACATAGCCTTTGGTGGTTTGTTAGCAACCTCTGGCATTCCTTGGCTTATAGCAGTAGCATCACCCCAATCTGTGCCTTTGTTTTAGTTTGACTCTCTCCCTGTGTGCATGTTTGTCTTCAAATTTCCCTTTTATAAGTACAACGGTCACACTGTATTCGGGCCTACCCTAATTACCTCATTTTAACTTGATTACCTCTATCAAGACCCTAAGCTATGAGCAGAAGATTTGTGTTCATCCAATATTCATATTTTGAAACTCTAATTCGCAGTGCAATGGTATTTAAAGATTGAGTCTTTGAAAGGTAATTAAGTCATGAGGGTAGAGCCCTCCGGATGAGATTAATGTGCTTATAAGAAGAGACATGAGAGAGCTTGCTTCTTCTCTCTCCACCATGTGGGGACACAGAGAGAAGGTGGCAGTCTACAAGCCAAGAAGTGGACCCTTTCTAGACACTGGATCTGCTAGCACCTTGAGACTCCCTTGCCTCCAGAACTATGGGAAATAAATGCTTCTTGTTTAAGCCATCCAGTCTATGGTGCTCTGTTATAGCAGCCCAAGCTGCCTAAGACACCCTATTTCCAAATAAGATCATATTTCGAGGTACTGAGGGTTAGGACTTCATCATATGAATTTGGGGACACAATTCAACCAATAATAGCTGTGGAAAAGTTTTGTAATTTTTTAGATCTAACGTTCTTACATCTAAGCAACTAGCTGGATATAAATACCAATTGAATGTGAAGAATTAAGATTATTTAATTCAATCTAGGGCAAGTAGATGTTGAAGATGATAATTCAGTTTTGTTGAGTTTTACTAGTTATTTTGTAATTGATAAGCTAAGCAGCAATATTGATAGGCATATTTTTATTTGCATGAGAATCCTACTAAAGCATTTGAAATGTCAATTATTCCTCATGACTATATTGTAAAATAAGTAAACATAGTTAATGATTTTATTAATAATAGACTGAAATATATTTAGAAAAGATGACAGCTCAGTGATAAATGTTAATGACATTTTTCAATTTTTAAATAGAGTACATGTAAAAATAATTTTGAATAATGTGATTCTATCTAAAGGCTTTTTATTTCAGGATAAAAACAAATGCTGTTTTGGTGATTCATTTTTAATAATATCATATTTATTTGTAAAGTATAATTTCTATTAGCCAATTTAGTAATTTATCCATTGACAGAATTTGGAGCAGGTTATTTTTTTTCCCTTGTTTTTTTTCCCTTTAAAAAATATTTTTTTCCCTTTAAAATGGCATGGCATTTTAAAAAAGGGAGCGGGGGAGGAAATGACTACAACTCAGCTTTTCCCCTTTAATTTCAGTAAGGTTTCTGGCCAACATCATATCCAAAAGAAGATTCTACTGTACAGGCATGATTTCCATTCCAGAATAGTGTCTTGTTCTAGTATTCTAAATTTCCTAATTTTATCCATATGGTTTCCTCCATTATATAAAGTTAAATTAAGAAGTGAAAGACTGATCTGAAATCCATCTATTTGCTCAAAGGCTGTGTTGTGCAGTGTGCCAGGCATTCCACACAGAACTTTGGAAGTTTTAGATCTATGCTGGGGTATTGCATATCTCATCACTTGTTTATAAGAGTGGGTTAGAAAGAACAGCCTGACCTCAGCTCAGAAATCAGCAGTGTCTGGAAACAAAGAATGAGTAGGCCCAGAATAAACAAACCCATAACTTTCAAAGTATACTAGAAACAAACAGGCATTGTGGTCAATGCAATAAATTACTCAGAGCTGTTGATTTCTACCACACTACTTAAGCAAATACAGTGCAATATTTGGTACTCTTCACCACAGCACTGTGACCTCATTGGCTTAAGGACAGATAATATTATACCATATCTGTCAATCAGCCCCTGAATGAATGACCTATGACACCTTGGGAATAGAAAGAAATTTACTTCTTTGTTATTACTGGTTGTCCCATCTTTAGTACAACAAATGCATCTTCTACAAAACTATAAAGATAAATGAAGTTTCTTCAATGCATGGCTCTCTTACTGTGGTAATACTAGATTTCAGAAAGGTTTTGTAAACCTAAGTGGAAAAATTTTAAGTGAAAAAAAGTTTGATATTTGGTACTATGCTCCCTGAAACATATTTATGTTAAACATACAGAAGTGGGAGAGTTGAGGAAGTGGGAAGGGAAATGGGATTATGGGCTATCCAACAAAGGCCAAACTGCAGACTGTCAAAACAAAATACTATAACCAAGTTTGTCAATGATATATCCTGGTCTTTGCTACTGCTTTTCTTCAGCTAAGATATGCTCTCTGTAAAGCTAGACCACTTAATTATAGGAAGCTGATCTGTAATGATTCCATGATGTAGTCCTGGAATGTGTAAATCATGACACCCTCCATTAAGTCCATAATTATTGATTTTATTTAAAATTATAATTCTCAATCTTTTGGGTTATGGCATTTATGTTTGGGTAATCAACCATCATTGTGGTTAAACATTTTCAAATAATCACTCTTGTTATATAAAATTTTAGAGTTGGAAGGGAGCTCAAAAGACATCTAAACAACTCCATTATCTTATAGATAAACTTTGGCCAAGAAAACTTGAGGGCATACAACTTGTGATGGCAACAAAACTCCAAGTCAGATCTGACTAGCCCAGTTTATCTTTACATGCCATGGCATGGCTCACCAGCTATCCAATGGACTGGCCACCTGGATAGTTTATAAACACATGACATAAACTACTTATGGCAGAAGATGATATCAGTGGTATACTACATGGCACCTAAATCAAAAGTTTGGCAATAACATTAATACTTAGAAGGGTCTGTGTGTGGAAACTGATGGACAACAAACATTTCTTATATATGTTGGACTACATCCCTTCTCAAGGGTAGTCTTGAAAAAGATGAAATGTTTTTCAAAATTACAACATATCGAAGTTTACTTTGCTTGAGTGAGAGGATAACCAGAGGTAGGATATAAAATAATGTCTGAGCAGTGTATAAGGCCAGCTGTATAATTTGCATTGCCTAGTGCAAAATGAAAATTTCATGGGACCCTTTGCTTAGTACCCTGCTATTAAAGGTACAAAAATATAAAGTTTTTTTCTTTAAAAGATTTCATTACTAAACATAATTGTAAACATAAAGGGGAACAAGTGCTACATAAAAATAATATTAATTTTCAAACTGCAAAAAATTGTGTTATAATTTTATATAATACCACAAATAATAATTTTTACTGTAGCATCTTGATTGATAATAGAATTTTGGTCTCACTAGTCTGCAAATACATTTACTAGATCATGAAAATTTATATTTATAGCACGTTATTTACAATTGATATAACTGAAAGCATCTGTCACTCTTCGTACATGCAAGGTCGCAAATAATTTTGATAATTTTTAATTTGGAGAAGGATCTTCCTGCTGATGCAACTGTTTCTGGAATTGATAAGAATGTTTTACAGGCTGTGATAACATTGGGATAGATTTCTAATAAATTATTTCAAATATGAAATTTAGTACATCTGGATCTGATGTTTCTCAAGGAAATTTTTTTCTAAAAAGATTTAACTCTTCATACAAATTACTCTCTTGGAAGTCTGAATTTAATTTAAATGTAAATTTACATAACAGCATTTTAATGTTTCCTCTGACATTTCTCGTAACTTGTGGACGTCGTATAAAAAACAAGGCAACTTCAGGATCTGTACATAATTCAAAATGTCTGTCTATACATTCTATTGCTGTATCTTCAATTTCAAGGGAATCATTTAATTTAAAACTGCCTTCCTTGTTAAGAATAGTTATCTGAAACTTCATATGAAAATAGCGTTCCTTTCTAATAATGCAATGATATTTAAATTTTATTTCTATTTCCAAGCCTGTGGATATTTGCTTTGCAATATTGCATCGGTTATCAAAATGAAGATTCTGAACTCTTTGAAGTGTTCTAATTACTCCCAGTATTCTTTACTGCAATATCCACGTGTAAACTTTTATTTTGCAATAATGTACTGACACAGTTTACTGTTTGACTCCAGCAGTTTCTGTCTTAGTACTCAGACTGGAGATTTAATATTTCTGCAGATGTCTCAAAGACAGGCCCTGGAGACAGAAGAGCAAGCTAGCCTCACAACCCAGGTCCAAAAACCCACGCAGGACCCATCCTCCCTCCCATAGCCATGGCTGCTGGCACTTTTTCTGCTGCTGTAGCCAATGTTACTCCAGTCTGGTTTTAGATCCTGGCTTGGCTGTCCCCATGGTGCCCTAAAATGCCCCGAGGCATGTGCTTATGGGCCATGCCAACTGCTCTGCATTCTTGCTTTCCACCATGCCCACAGTCTTGAACCAGCAGGTGCTGACTGCTGCTAGACCACAACCAAGTGAGTGCGCCGTCACTCAGTGTGTCTCCTCGGCTCACATGTCAGCTCTATTGTTCCATCAGCTTTCACTTAACTCAAGGCCCAAATATTTCAAGATGGTAAAAGAAAAGCATTAAACAAAGCATGGGTCCCTTCTCTGCATGAGGTCTGTGTAAGTAGACGGATCACATGCCTCCGAAGCTGACCCTGGTAGTAGGGAACAGTTTGACTAGATGCTCATTGATTTGGAAGTAGCAGAAATGAAAGATTAGGTAATACTGAAGTTTGGGGAAAGACTTTTATCAGATTTAATGCTTACCAGAGAGCTTTCACCGGAGAAAAGATTTTTAACAAAGAATTGAATAAACTATCAAAAATGGCCAACTATTTTTTTTTTCATTATCCAACCTTGTTCTTTGTAATGGCACAAAACCAAAGCAATCAAGGGAGCAGGGATGAGAGTGCTTGACAAAATCAAGAAAGCGACCTTCTTCTTACCGTGTTCTTCCTGGATTGAATCCTAATTTTCCAAGAACAAATCCAACGCTCATTTCATGATTAGTCACAGGGCCACCCACTTGTGTAACAGGACTTAGGCTAGTCTGCCATGGGCCTACAATTAAAGTATATAAGATAAAACAGTAAACTATCTACCCTCAGTACAGCAAGAAGTTGTTTCATACAATAGTATTCAGACCTTGAATGCTGACATGTTCCCATGTCAAATTAATATTTTAAGAGGAAGTAATTAAGTATTTTGCTTAAGCTCACACAACTAATTAGTGGTAGAACCAGGATTTGAGCCCAGAACGTCTGACTTAAGAGCTGCAATCCTAACCTATTACTCAATAGTCCTAGTACTACCCGGTCTTCTTTTAAAATTATGCATCTTCTTTAAATTTACGCCTCTCAGATAAATACTCATCACTGCCAAAATAAATGAATACACAAACAAAACCCTATTAGATTCCTTGAAAATAAGCTTCCAATTCTCCCAATGACTATTTCTCTATAATCAGTTCCTTTCTTCTGATTTATTAATTTCAGCTTATATGTCATAAGGAAAACAGATGCAATCAGATGAGATCAACATTGTTCTCCTCTTCCAATATATATGTTAAAAATTCCTAATATGACGTAATTATTCTGCCTTTTCTGGTCTAATGGTAAACCAGTTGTGCTACGGAGTACATCTCTCACTTCTCGAGGACTTTAATAAGTTTCCTCTTTCCCTATCACATGATCAGTTTCTCCTTTTATATTAAACTATTCCATCAGAATAGAAATACTATGCCTTAACATTTTTTTTTAAAAAAGCTACTTCTTGAAGGAATTCCTTAGACTTCCTCTCCACTCCATTACATTTTGTTATATCCCCAACATACTCCACTAAAGTAGCTCTTATCTAAGATCACAAATGATCTTCCTAAGGTCAGTGACCAACTTTTTCCTGATTTCTTAGCAGCGTTTTGAATTGAATGATCTCTCCTTCTTTATTGAAACATGCTATTTCTTAGGTAAGTGTCTCTCAGTGATCCCCAGATAAGCAGCACAAGGATTATCTATCTGCAGCCACCCTGAAGCAGCAGGATGGACACTGCCCAAAGTCTGGTTCACACGTCAAGACTGATGATGCCACACACACATACTAAGAGGGCATGAAAACACTTATTACTCACATAATAAGACTTTCTAGGGACATCAAAATGGTTCTTAAACAGGTCCAAAATGACTCATGAAAGCAAGCAAAGGAGACTGACTTAGGGTTTTTATAGTGGTTAAGGGGTGACGCAAGGTAAAGGTTCTCTCACACAGGTAGAAATTTTTAAGGGTTTGAATCTCTTACCAGGACCAAAGGAGAAGAAAGCTAGGCTGTTTAATTAGCTTATCTAGATGTGGCCAGAAGAGGAAGAGAAAGGAGGAAGTCTGAAAAACTGTCAGCAGTCAAACATAAAAAAATGTACTCAGACCCTTTATTATACCTTATAAAATAAGCAAATTATTGGGCCCTTTCTCAGATCTACTGAATCAGAAACTAAGAGGTTGGGGACAGCAATCTGCGTTTTAAGCTTTCCAGGTGATTTTGATGCACCCTCAATTATAACCATGCTCTAGGCTCCAACAAAACAAGGTTCATCTGAGTTTCCTTCCGCTACATGAGATACATTTTCTCAGTCTCTTTCACTAGTCTTTCTATCTGGCCTCTAAATCAACAAAATTGAGAGTCCGCCTGCCGATGCAGGGGACACGGGTTCGTGCCCCGGTCTGGGAAGATCCCACACGCCGCGGAGCGGCTGGGCCCGTGGGCCATGGCCGCTGAGCCTGTGCGTCTGGAGCCTGTGATCTGCAACGGGAGAGGCCACAACAGTGAGAGGCCCGCGTACCGCAAAAAAAAAAAAAAAAAAAAAAGAAGGTATGACTCTCAAATCTTTAACTCCATTTTGGCTCTCTCCACTGTGTTCCAGTCTTATTTTTACAAATGCATTCTCACCGTCTCTTCTTAGATGTATAGTAGCCATATCAAATTTACCATGGCTAAAACAGAAAGTGTTTTACTTTTAACCCTTTAGAAATTCTCCAGACAAGTCTATTGCTTAGCAAATTTGCCCTATCTCAGAAAATCACAAATTTTGTTAGTTCTTTCTTTAACCTCCCAGATACAACTTATTTTCATCATATTGTATTCCAAGAGGAGTTCAAAATAAAATCATTTGTCATCTGGACCAGACGACAAATGGCTCTTAACTGGCTTATGCTGTCTCCATTCCTCATCCCATAGAGTTCATTCTCCAGGCGGCAGCCAAAGCGATTATTTTAAAACAGGAATCCGGGGCTTCCCTGGTGGCGCAGTGGTTGAGAGTCTGCCTGCCGATGCTGGGGACGCGGGTTCGTGCCCCGGTCCGGGACGATCCCACATGCCGCAGAGCGGCTGGGCCCGTGAGCCATGGCCACTGAGCCTGCGTGTCGAGGCCCGCGTACCGCAAAAGAAAAAGAAAAAAGAAAAAAAAAACAGGAATCTGATCATGATACATTTTTAAATTGAACAATCTCCAAAGGCTTTCTATTGCAGCTAGAGTAAAATTAAAACTATTGTAATACACAGAGACTTGTATGATCTTTCATCTGTTTACCTCTCTTTCCTCATCTCTCCCATTTTCAACTCTTCTTAATTATGCATTTGTTAATTTATAAATAAGTAATTGGTAGTTTTTCTAGCCCTCATAAGCAGCTTGAAACAAGGTGTGTGTGTGTGTGTGTGTGTGTGTATCTTATTCAGCTTTAGATCCCTAATTTATCCTCATATGAATAAATGTAAAAATTCACCTAACATATATTAGGTACTTAATAAATACTGAATCAATAACTGTTCTAGTTGGACAATTTGTGGTGGGTGAACACTTTTGGAAATGTATAGGAATGATGTTACGTGTTAATTCCTTCAAGAAATAGAAAGTAATAGAGATACCAGTCAGTGTTGGTCCTATTCGTACCCACACTCTCAAGTCAGGGGCACTACCTGAACACCACCCTTGCAGAGTGGCTGGTCATGTTTATCTCACCATTGACTGGATCAGTGACAGATATCTAATCCAAGACAGCTCAATCCCAGGCAAGCCAAAAGGCTAAAATATGGTCAGACATGAATGAGTCTGGCTTAACAGAAGGCTCAATCATATACCCTTTTCTGGAAATTTAAACTAAGGAAGAAGAGATGACTGGCGATTGCTACTATGTCAGGAAAAAGAAGACATGTTAAGTGGGGTGTCACATTATTTGTGAAAGATGAGGCTGAAGATTCATAAATTAGGGCTCCTGAGATCTCTAGCGCTTGCTTGCATCAAGAGCTACCCTTCAGTTCTTCTCCTGAGCTGGCCAGGCCTAGCATAGTTCCATTTCAAGAGAAGAGAGAGCTAAACTAAATATTGACAAATGAGTGATTTGCCACCTGACAAACTGAATATGAAGTGAGGTATGTGGGGCATGTGATAGAACGTGGACAATAAACACATTTTATTCAAACAGAGCAGCATGTACAGAATATGGAAGCATATTTGCACTGAGCAATGCTAGTATGATTTCACTGCATTAGTGTAGCTTTCTATACAGATGAGTCACATATGAAAGAAGAGGATAAAAGTGAAAGGGCAATTTAAAAGGTTTCTAAGCAGGTGATCAGATATTAGCTAAATGAGGAAAAAATAACAAGAAAAAAATACAATGTCAAAGTAATGGAAACTAAATAAAATTGGCCTTGAAAGAACCAAACGTCAAGTGAAAGGGGAAAAGGGACATATAATAAAGTTGACAGGCTCCCCCTGCAGTAATTCATTTGTGAAAAAGAGAAATAATCTAGCCCACCAGAGAATATTTGCCTCATTATTTTTCAATAATGAAATCTGTTAACACTGTGATAGTCATGGTCTAATCGGAACAAGCACTCAAATGTTTGGGTTCTTTTATGGTGTACATATCTCCTGGGCTTGCGGAGCTACTCTGCAAAGTTTCTTAGAACTGGAAGAATATTTTCATTAGACTTTAGGTGCTCCCTCTTTCAGCTATGTTGGCAATACTAGCCAAGTCTTCTCCTCTTGAATAGCCTTACAGAAGCCCACTTATTCTGATTGTAACATACATAATAAGAGCTTATAAAGATGTGCACAAAAGAAAAACAATAAATGAAGCTGGTGGACATTCACCAAGATTTTCTTAAGAATTTCAGCTCAAGGGTTATTTCATAAACAAGAGTCAGTAAGCTTAGTTTAAACAAAGATGTGGCTCAATTCTTTCCAGCCAAATTGGTTTACTAATTTCTAGCTGTCACGTGCCTGTGGTTATAGAACTCACCATGAACTGCAGCCTGACGCCATGTGCTTTAGAATACCCCCAGATTTTGGATCTGATTCAAACTTATCTGTAGGTCTGTGGTTTTAAGAAACAGAAAAATAAATTCAAGAATGCTCATCACTATGTGGCTTATAAATAGAATAAAAGAACTACTTTCCTCATAGTAATTTAAAGCAGACTAAGTAAATTCAGAGCAAAAAAAAACTTGCCATTTCAGAAAACATTCCCAAATTTCAAAAATCAAGCTATCAAATTTGGGTATTTGTATTTAACATTCATAAATACACACACAGACAGACATACCAGAATGCACACTTATCATAAATTAATTTAATCTTAATTAATTTATTCAGACAGCAAATATTTGCTGAGTGCTTCTCTGTGCCAGAGACTGTTATATGCTAAGGACACACGTTAAACAGACTTGACTCCTCACTTTGAAATCTTTACACAGTGCATTCATAAGTAGAGCACTTAGCTTAATTCTGATAAGAACAGAAAGAGGCATAAAGTATGGTCCTCTTGCTTCAGGGAACTTAGTTTAGTTGTGTAGATAAAGTATATGCAAGAAAATTTAATAATAATAACGTACTACCATGCAATAAAATTTAAAAGACTATTACTGGCAGAATTACTCTCAAACATACAAGAAGAGAAAATTTTCTCTAGATTTGTGTGTAAAAGAAAGTCTTCTGGAAGAATTATTTCCTACCAAAACTTGACTGAGCTTAAACTGTAAAAGGAAAAAAGAAGGATTAAAAAGAGCATTCTGTATGCAAAGGAGGCCATCAACCACAGGTCAAAACCGGTTTCAAGAAAACGGTGTTCAGGGTACTGGGGTAGACAAATATGTCAGGAGAAAATGCAGTTGTTATCAAATAAGGGAGTTTTGTTTCATATGCAAAAGGACACGACAGTGAATAAAAATGAATGAAAAGATATGGGGAAGTGGAACAGGCCAACAAATCTTTCAAAAGCTACTGAGCCCCTGTCCTGTGGAAAGCACTATGCTTTCCCTCAACAGCAGAGACTGTTGGAGTCTCCCTCACATTCCCTTCTATAGGGCAGTGCATTCTTCCCCCAGCTGCCATAGATATAAGCCGATGGAAACTCACAACTTCTCCCTTTTCTGGAAACTTCCCCTGGGCTTAATGGGAGTTACCTTGACCTGTAATCCATGTGCCACTATGGATTGCCCTTGCTCTGGAAATTATACTGTGTGGGCAGCCAATTTCTGACTGAATTGGGGGGTCTCATCACTGATGATAGCATAGCAACGGCTAGGGTTTTCATATGTGGTAAACTGAGATATGATGCAGGAGGAAAGACATGTGTTAGCATACGCAAAATCTCAGGTGTTTGAGAAGTATGGAGGAAACTGCTAACAAAAAGCAACTGTGGAATTAAGAGGTTATTTCCATGGGCTGTTGATGCATTGAAGAAAGAATATAATAGGCACAGATCTATTTATCACAAATGTAATATGAACGGTGAAAATGAGATGCCTCCTTGGCACCATTGAGGGACTCTCACCTTCTGCATTCTAAGGGCAGACAGAGGGAAATATCTGGGCCTAGAACTAACAGAGACAGAACCCTGAGGCATCGAATGAGGTTATCTGAGGACTTTGAATACACAGGTTTTCCTGAATCATCTAGAGCATCTGAAGGAGCCTACTTTCCCTTGTTTGAAAATAAAGCTTCCCTTTATTTGAAGACTATTCAGAAGCCTCCATGTGGCAAGAGCTTTATAAGACAATGGTTTCTCTCTCCTCGATCTATTCTCAGACAATGGCTTCTCTCTCCCTTCCTGAACATGAGACCCATATGTAGACGCAAATATCAATATCACCCAACTGACAAAGTGCTGCGCCAGCTGAGGACTGAGTGGGATTTTATACCAAAAGAGTGGCAGGATCTAGCTAACAGGGATAGGTGGGAACCAAGAGAGAATAAATCAGAGTGCATGATGGGGATGCCGGATTGAGGGGAGTGGAATATGGAACTAGATGAGGAGCGTTCTAAATACGGAGCATTCTCTCATGACACAGGATTTAACAGCCTGGCAAGGTTTCTGGGAGCACATGTTAATAGTCTGATGGATTAGCTCTCAGAAGCTGGGAAAAAGTGGTGGCCAGATATTTCTGCCTCCACTTAAGATTGAGGAGCCTGGAAAGAACATCACTTCCACGGTAACAAGATATTTTCTTGAAGCAATTAGTTAGTTACAGTCACAGGATAACTGAATAGTCTGGAAATCATAGGCTCCCCTACCACCCCCATCCCAGGAAACCTGGGTAGGGAGAAACAGCTAAAATTTAACTAAATTACTAAAGGTGAAATGTGGGTTAGCAAGACTGTACATAATACCTAGGAGCCCCATATACATAGATAGTTTTAATTCACTGACTGTCAGGAGCTCAGCTGAGCTGTCAGATGTCGGAGTAGCCAATTAAAGCCACAAGACAAAAATGAAAGTAACATTCACTTTAGTCACTGACTATGATGCCGTGAGCAAGAGTCTAAAAACAGAAGAATTATGGACTCTCCCCTACTAAACCCTCCCCCACCCAGCAGAGGTTCAGGTGGATAGACACAGACATGGGAATCATCTCACTGTTCAGGGAGCTTTGAACAAAAGCTAAAAGACTCCAGCAGTTTTACTGGGGGGTGGGAGCACTGGGAAGAGGGAGAGGGAGAAGGAGAATGAGTGGAAAAGCAGTGAGTACTGAGTCAGAGTGGAGAAAGTATCTTCACACTTTCCTAATAAGGAAACCTCCAAAGGAAGGCACTTGGGCCAGGAATGCAGCTATGCATAAGAGCTTGGTCATCCAGGGGTTCCTGAGTCCTTGACTGCAACGCCTTTTAAAGAAGGACTGTGCATCAAGTCTTGTGTGGGGAGGGCAGTTTTTAACCTCGTAAGTCTTGCCATGTAAAGCCTTTGAAATTGCCCACGGTTGGACCTGAAAACTCATACAGCGATTTCTTGGCAAATTGCCAAACTTCTCACTCATAGGGAAGTCTCCATGAACTTTCAGTGGAAGCAGAAAGTTGCAACAAATAGAAAACAACTTTCAAGATTATAGATTTAATTGATCAATACCAATAATTACATTAAATTTAAACTGTCTAAACATCCCAATTAATGTCAGATTTTCAGATTAGAGACTTTACGAAGTAAGAACTGTGGTGTCTACAAGTAATGTCTACAACATTTAAAATACAGAGACAGATAAGTTTAAAGCAAGTTTAAAGGATGGAAAAAAATATAACATGCAGACACTGACCAAAAGAAAGTTGAACTGGCTATATTACCATGGACAAATTAGACTTAAGAAAAATGAATATTTTTACAAATAAAAAACCACATTACATAATGATAAAGTCAATTTGGGGAGAAGACATAACAACTTTAAAATGTGTATGCTGCTAACAACAGAGCTTTACAAGTCAAAAAACAGGCAAACAGGGCTCCCCTGGTGGCACAGTGGTTGAGAGTCCCTCTGCCGATGCAGGGGACACGGGTTCGTGCCCCGGTCCGGGAGGATCCCTCATGCCGCAGAGTGGCTGGGCCGTGAGCCATGGCCGCTGAGCCTGTGCGTCCGGAGCCTGTGCTCCGCAACGGGAGAGGCCACAACAAAAAAAAAAAAAAAAAAGAAAAAAAAAAGAAAAAACAGGCAAACAATGATAGAACTGAAATAAGAAATATACAAACTCATGATTATAGATGGATATGTTAAAGCCCCATACAGTAAATGATAGACCAAGTAGACCAAATGCCAAAAGGATATAAAACAGGAGCCAGGAAATTATGACCCATGGTCCAAATACTTGATTTTGTAATCAAAGTTTTGTTGAATCACAGTCACATGTATTTATTCATATATTATCTATGGTTGCTTTCATACACATTTCAGAGTTGAACAGTTGTCACAGAAACAGGGTGACCCACAAGACTAAGATATGTACTATCTGGTCCTTTAAGAATAAGTTTGCTGATTCCTGATATGGAAGACGTGAACAACACTACCAATCAACTTGATTTTTATGAACTCTCACCCAATAACAACCATGCCTAACAGATTTAACCCATGTTTGCTTTTGCAAATGTCAATGTGGTAGAAAAAGCTATTAACTTCCTACAATTATTATGAAAATTGTTTTGACTTCATGGACCACTTGAAAGGATCTCAAAATTCTGCAGGTATCTACAGAATACTGTAAACTAGTTTACAGTAGTTGTGTACTATCTGGTTTAACCCATCAAAATGAGTATTTACCTATAGATATATATTTTTTTAATTACCTTTTTTTTTTTTAATTTTTTGTTGATTTTTGTGGTTTCCTATTTCTTATCTGCTTCCAGTAACGTCTTTCCTATTGTGTGTTCCATAATTTTAATAACTGAATTATTTATGGGTTTTAATCTGTGGGTCTCATTCTGCTAGTACTTGCTCACTATGCCTTTTTGCTTTGTGTGTGGGCTTTTTCTGTTCTGTTAATAGTTTCTGTTCATTTGAATTCCATATGTGGGTAATACTTCAAGGCCTGTGTCCAAGGTGTCCTCCTTCGGAGACAATTTACATTAGCTTCTGCTGAGTAACTGGGAACAATTATAAACCCAGGTCAACCTTAGTGCTTTAATATAAATTTCCTCCCTTGGGCATTTTTGGGACAATTGGGTTATGCTGGTACTGTGAAGTCAAGCCACAAACCTTCTCGAGCTTCACCACATGGTTACAAATAGTCAGAGATAATATTTTGCTCTCTCCTCTCAGAGCCAAATTTGAGAAACACAAGTGTGTATCCTGTCTCCCCTTGCAAGAGCAGGTTTTTCTGTGGTTCAAACTTCCATGAAGAGTATAGACTTTTGAAGTCCCAGCTTTATGTGATTGTCTCTCTCCAGATTCCTCATCATGTGTAAGGCCTGGATTTTTATTCCTGTCTCTTAGACAGCTCTTAAGCTAACACTCAAGGTCACAGAGGCTCTGAGTTACGCCTCGGCTGGGGTTAGCTCACCTCACTGAATCCACGCGCTTGCTTGGTTTGAATGTTTCCTGACTTTCTTGCCAAGTTCAGCAAAGCATAAAGTAACATTTTCCTAATTTTATCTACTCTTTTTAGGTGTTTATAATGGAGGTTTGCTCAGGATATTCCAGCATATTCTCCATTCACTCTTCAATTCACTGCATTTTGGATTCTACATCTAGGAATGCTCTTGTCATTCTTCAAGTTATATATTCTTTTTTTATGGCTCCATTTTATTCAGCTTCTCAGCCAGAATCTATATGGTTATTGCTCCCTCCTTCTTAAACCAGCTCTACCTTTTTGATCGCTCTTTTACTTTCTAACAGAATTGTCAGTTCTTTTCAGACTCCTTGATTAGCTTTCCTCCTCCACCTAACTGTGTGAACCATGACTTCTTCTCAGGGCGTTTTTTTCTCATATATATATTTATATGGCATTCCAAGATTTTATATTCTAGATTTTTCTTTACTTGCCAGTCCTCCTTTCTTTGCTCCAATTCATAAATCCAATTTTCTATCTGATGCAAATATTTGCATATTTTTATGATAACTTAAATTTAACATGCCCCCCCAAATTGATATTCTCTATTCAAGCTTAAATAATGTTTATTAGATAAATCTTATACATGCAATATTACATGTATAGTTTTTGAAATATGCTAAGAAAACAAACAGCTAATAATCTACTACTTAATAAAATCACTAGAACATTACGAATAACATTGAATCTCCACTTTTGTGCTTCTCCCTATTCTTACTTCTCCAATGGTTATTTTGAATTCTTTTTAATTAGTCATTCTCTTGTTTTTCTGTAGTTTTAGGGGGATATATATATCCCTAAATAATATATGTTTTGTTTGAGGAATTTATGAAAATAGTATCACAGCTTCTGTATGTGCATGTATTAAATTTTTCACTTAAAATTTTATTTATAAGATTTATTTATGTTGTTGGTATAATACCAATTAATTTTTTCACTTATGCATAATATTATTCTGTGTGAATATGCCACAATTTATTTGTACACCCTCTTGCCAATTGATGTTGGGTTATTTCCAGCATTTTTGCTATTAAAAACAGTGCTGTAAGATGTTCCAGACTCATACTTGGTCCATTTCATGCTTGGTGGTTCAATGAAACACCTGAGAGTTTGCCAAGCCCCTTTCTAGAAGCCAGTCTTGTGCAAAAGTTTTTGTAGAATATATCCCTAAAAGTGGAAGGACATTGTAGGAAATATATATCTTCATATACAATACTAAATTATTGTTGAAATGGCTTGCTGTAATTTGCAATCCAATCAAAAATTTATGTAAGTTCTGGCTGTTTGACATGTTTTCAAACACTTCGTATAATCAAACATCTATTTTTGCCAAAGTAAGTTATATAACAATACATCTCACTGAAGTCTTCATTTTCATTTCTCTAATTACTGATGTGTGTGAATAGTTCAACTGACCAAATTTGCTTCCTCTGTTAAGAAATGCCTGTTCATACTTTTTTGTTATTTTATGCTGTTTGTCTTTTTTTAAAAAAATTGATTATAATGAATATTTCATATATTCTAGATACTGATTATTTGGCATAATATGTTGTAAATAGCTTCTAGATTGCTTTTTCACTTACACTTTTTAGCTGTTTGTTGTTAATATAAGCCAGAAAATTACATTCAGCTATATTGATAAATATGCTAGTAATTTTTATAGATTTTTTGGATTGTTTTTAATTGATTTATTTTTATCCATTTCCCCCATTAGACTCTAAACTCATGGAATCTAACACAACACTTACATTGTTCAATGTAGTATCCCCAGTTCATGTCAGAGTTCTTGAAGCAGTCAATTAAGTATGTGTTGATTGAATGAAATGAGTTATTCCTACCATCTGTAGAGACCTATAAGTAAAAATTAACAATTATTGGCTTAGGTACTCATTAAGTAAAAATGTTTTTGTGTAAGTATTGCCAAACCAGATGCTTCAGAAAAATAAGAAAGATATACAAGATGTGGCTCTCTATCCTCAAGGCATTTTCATAGACACAAATTCCCTTCATTTTCACTATCAGACCCATAATCCCTTTATTTAGTCTATTTTGAGCAATAAAGCTGCTCTCCTAAGTATTATTTTTTAATACTTACAGCTATTTTTAAATCAACTCAACATTTGTTTCACTGTGTAATATTTGTCCTGTAAAACAACTTTAATGTAGCTTATATTATTTGAAACACCTGTATTTAACTTTACTGAACATTTGGAAAATCTGCCACATGTTCCGATTCCATGAACCGCAAACACTGAACATTTTAAGAAACATTAGTGGTGCAAAAACAAAAAAATATATTACCTTTATTTATAATAATTAAGATGTGGAAAGTGTATCAGCACAGTTAAACAGAAAACTAATTTTATTCTTTTAAACATGGGAAGTGCCCTCTTTTACATGAATTTTTAAAAGACTCAACACAATTATTATATGAATAAGCAGGGAGAGCTGGGAATCATGCCAAACACTATGAAGTAGAAAGTTAAAGAACACAGAGCAGATGAAGAGTTTCCCTTTACAGAACTTTTAATAGTGCTTGGGCAAGACAGACCAAGGCTCAGCAAATGTTGCTTCAAGCCGCAAAAATGGCATTCTATCCACCAGAACTTCTACTCATAGACTCATCCGTAGCTCATTACAATTCATAATGATAACTACCAAATTGAATTATACAGATATATTATAAGAATATTCTAAAAAGCTAGATGTTATAAGTGAATTCCTTTTATTATTATCTAAGCACAAGACTTAACAGTAATTTTATTAATCACAAGGCTGCATTTAGCCAAACATTCCATAATCTTGCAATGTAAGTATACCATACTTTAAGTCAATATTTATACCTGTATTTTGGTATCTTTTCACCCAGACTTCCACCAATCATATTAGGAGTTTTGATAAAACTGTCATATATTTAAAACAAGACTAAAATATTTAATTGAATACAGTTTTAATTGATTTGATTTTAAAGAATTGTTCAAAAGAGGAAAGAACAAAACATGTTCTAAATAGCAGGTTATTTTCAGTAAATCTAGCATTTGTCATATCCCTAAGAAATTAAGTTCTTCCTAATTTTTAAGGAATAATGGTAAAAATAATAATTTGGGCAAAGACAGTATCAGACTGAGAGCACTAATGAAATGATTATGTATAGAATTATGTTAAAATTATATATAATATAAAATTGATACATAAAATATAAAACATATCAAATATGTATATACATACACAAATATGTGTCTGCACATATACAGTTTCATATATATATACGTACATGTGTTATTGTGTTTCTTCCTTTTCACTTAAAAAAATTATGATTTTTTTTTCTCTAACTAGATTCTTTGTCTGCCCCCCCACCCCCCTATTCACACACTTCTCCCTCATATTCTTGACCTCTTTCCTTCCCTTTGCCTCTAGAAAATAGAAAAGGACAAACATATAATCTGAAACAATGAAGTGCAAAGATTATAATTCTTAAAGAGGCTTCAAGATGGCGGAATGGTAAAACGCGGAGGTCACCTTCCTCCTCACAGATACACCAGAAATACGTCTACACATGGAACAACTCCTACAGAACACTACTGAACGCTGGCAGAAGACCTCAGACCTCCCAAAAGGCAAGAAACCCCCCACGTACCTGGGTAGGGCAAAAGAAAAAAGAAAAAAAACAGAGACAAAAGGATAGGGACGGGACCTGCACCAGTGGGAGGGCGCTGTGAAGGAGCCAAAGTTTCTAACACACTAGGAAGCCCCTTGGCGGGCGGAGACTGCGGGTGGCGGAGGGGGAAAACTTCGGAGCCGCGGAGGAGAGCACAGCAACAGGGGTGCGAAGGGCAAAGCGGAGAGATTCCCGCAAAGAGGATCAGGGCCGACCGGCACTCACCAGGCCGAGAGGCTTTTCTGCTCACCCGCCGGGGCGGGCGGGGCTGGGAGCTGAGACTCGGGCTTCGGTCGGAGCGCAGGGAGAGGACTGGGGTTGGCTGCGTGAACACAGCCTGAAGGGGTTAGTGCGCCACGGCTAGCCAGGAGGGAGTCCGGGGAAAAGTCTGGACCTGCCGAAGAGGCAAGAGACTTTTTCTTCCCTCTTTGTTGCCTGGTGCACGAGGAGAGGGGATTAAGAGAGATGCTTAAAAGAGCTCAAGAGACGGCGCGAGCCGCGGCTAAAAGCGCGGACCCCAGAGACGGGTATGAGACGCTAAGGCTGCTGCCGCCGCCACCAAGAAGCCTGTGTGCGAGCACAGGTCACTATCCACACCTCCCTTCCGGGGAGCCTGTGCAGCCCGCCACTGCCAGGGTCCTGTGATCCAGGGACAACTTACCAGGGAGAACCCATGGCCCGCCTCAGGCTGGTGCAACGTCCCGCCGGCCTCTGCCGCCGAAGGCCCGCCCCGCACTCCGTGCCCCTCCGTTCCCACCCCGGCCTGAGTGAGCCAGAGCCGCCAAATCAGCTGCTCCTTTAACCCCTTCCTGTCTGAGCGAAGAACAGACGCCCTCCGGCGACCTACACGCAGAGGCGGGGCCAAATCCAAAGCTGAGCCCCTGGGAGCTGTGAGAACAAAGAATAGAAAGGGAAATCTCTCTGAGCAGCCTCAGGAGCAGCGGATTAAATCTCCACAATCACCTTGATGTACCCTGCATCTGTGGAATACCTGAACACACAACGATTCATCCCAAATTGAGGAGGGGGACTTTGGGAGCAAAGATATATGTATATTTTTCCCCTTTTTCTCTTTTCATGAGTGTGTATGTGTATGTTTCTGTGTTTGATTTTGTCTGTATAGCTTTGCTTTTACCATTTGTCCTAGAGTTCTGTACGTCCGTTTTTGTTTTTTTCTTAATAATTATTTTTTATTTCAATAACTTTATTTTATTTTACTTTATTTTATTTTATCCTCTTTCTTTCTTTCTACTTTTTCTCCCTTTTATTCTGAGCCGTGTGGATGAAAGGCTCTTGGTGCTCCAGCCAGGAGTCAGTGCTGTGCCTCTGAGGTGGGAGAGCCAACTACAGCACACTGGTCCACAAGAGACCTCCCAGCTCCATGTAATATCAAACGGCGAAATCTCCCAGAGATCTCCATCTCAATGCCAAGACCCAGCTCCACTCAACGACCAGCAAGCTATAGTGCTGGACACACTATGCCAAACAACTAGCAAGACAGGAACACAACCCCACCCATTAGCAGAGAGGCTGCCTAAAATCATAAGGCCACAGACACAAGAAAAAACACCACCAGACGTGAACCCGTGCACCAGAAAGAAAAGAGACAGCCTCATCCACCAGAACACACGCACTAGTCCCCTCCACCAGGAAGCCTACACAACCCACTGAACCAACCTTAGCCACTGGGGACAGACACCGAAAACAATGGGAACTACGAACCTGCATCCTGCAAAAAGGAGACCCCAAACACAGTAAGTTAAGCAAACTGAGAAGACAAAAAAACACACAGCAGATGAAGGAGGAAGGCAAAAACCCACCAGACCTAACAAATGAAGAGGAAGTAGGCAGTCTATCTGAAAAAGAATTCAGAATAATGATAGTAAAGATGATCCAAAATCTTGGAAATAGAGAAAATACAAGAAACGTTTAACAAGGACCTAGAAGAACTAAAGAGCAAACAAACAATGATGACCAACACAATAAATGAAATTAAAAATTCTCTAGAAGGGATCAATAGCAGAATAAACGAGGCAGAAGAACAGATAAGTGACCTGGAAGATAAAATAGTGGAAATAACTGCTGCAGAGCAGAATAAAGAAAAACGAATGAAAAGAACTGAGGACAGTCTCAGAGACCTCTGGGACAACATTAAATGCACCAACATTCGAATTATAGGGGTCCCAGAAGAAGACAAGAAAAAGAAAGGGATTGAAAAAATATTTGAAGAGATTATAGTTGAAAACTTCCCTAATATGGGAAAGGAAATAGTTAATCAAATCCAGGAAGCACAGAGTCCCATACAGGATAAATCCAAGGAGAAACACGCCAAGACACATATTAATCAAACTGTCAAAAATTAAATACAAAGAAAACATATTAAAAGCAGCAAGGGAAAAACAACAAATAACACACAAAGGAATCCCCATAAGGTTAACAGCTGATCTTTCAGCAGAAACTCTGCAAACCAGAAGGGAGTGGTTGGACATATTTAAAGTGATGAAGCAGAAAAACCTACAACCAAGATCACTCTACCCAGCAAGGATCTCATTCATATTTGAAGGAGAAATTAAAACCTTTACAGACAAGCAAAAGCGAAGAGAATTCAGCACCACCAAAGCAGCTTTACAGCAAATGCTATAGGAACTTCTCTAAGCAGGAAACACAAGAGAAGGAAAAAACCTACAATAACAAACCCAAAACATTTAAGAAAATGGGAATAGGAACATACATATCGATAATTACCTTAAATGTAAATAGATTAAATGCTCCCACCAAAAGACAGAGACTGGCTGAATTGATACAAAAACAAGACCCGTATATATGCTGTCTACAACAGACCCACTTCAGACCTAGGGACACATACAGACTGAAACTGAGGGGATGGAAAAAGATATTCCATGCAAATGGAAATCAAGAGAAAGCTGTAGTAGCAATTCTCATATCAGACAAAATAGACTTTAAAATAAAGAATATTACAAGAGACAAAGAAGGACACTACATAATGATCAAGGGATCGATCCAAGAAGAAGATATAACAATTGTAAATATTTATGCACCCAACATAGGAGCACCTCAATACATAAGGCAAATACTAACAGCTATAAAAGGGGAAATCGACAGTAACACAATCATAGTAGGGGACTTTAACACCCCACTTTCACCAATGGATAGATCGTCCAAAATGAAAATAAATAAGGAAACACAAGCTTTAAATGATACATTAAACAAGATGGACTTAATTGATATTTATAGGACATTCCATCCAAAAACAACAGAATACACTTTCTTCTCAACTGCTTATGGAACATTCTCCAGGACAGATCATATCTTGGGTCACAAATGAAGCCTTGGTAAATTTAAGAAAATTGAAATCGTATCAAGTATCTTTTCCAACCACAATGCTATGAGATTAGATATCAGTTACAGGAAAAAATCTGTAAAAAATACAAACACATGGAGGCTAAACAATACACTACTTAATAACGAAGAGATCACTCAAGAAATCAAAGACGAAATCAAAAAATACCTAGAAACAAATGACAATGAAAACATGACGAACAAAAACCTATGGGATGCAGCAAAAGCAGTTCTAAGAGGGAACTTTAGAGCAATACAATCCTACCTTAAGGAACAAGAAACATCTCAAATAAACAACCTAACCTTACACCTAAAGCAATTAGAGAAAGAAGAACAAAAAAACCCGAAAGTTAGCAGAAGGAAAGAAATCATAAAGATCAGATCAGAAATAAATGAAAAAGAAATAAAGGAAACAATAGCAAAGATCAATAAAACTAAAAGCAGGTTCTTTGAGAAGGTAAACAAAATTGATAAACCACTAGCCAGACTCATCAAGAAAAAAAGGGAGAAGACTCAAATCAATAGAATTAGAAATGAAAAAGGAGAAGTCACAACTGACACTACAGAAATACAAAGGATCATGAGACATTATTGCAAGCAACTCTATGCCAATAAAATGGACAACTGGAAGAAATGGACAAATTCTTAGAAATGCACAAACTTCTGAGACTGAACCAGGAAGAATTAGAAAATATAAACAGACCAATCTAAGCACTGAACTTGAAACTGTGATTAAAAATCTTCCAACAAACAAAAGCCCAGGACCAGATGGCTTCAGAGGCGAATTCTATCAAACATATAGAGAAGCGCTAACACCTATCCTTCTCAAACTCTTCCAATACAGAGCAGAGGGAGGAATACTCCCAAACTCATTCTACGAGGCCACCATCACCCTGATACCAAAACCAAACAAAGATGTCACAAAGAAAGAAAACTACAGGCCAATATCACTGATGAACATAGATGCAAAAATCCTCAACAAAATACTAGCAAACAGAATCCAACAGCACATTAAAAGGATCATACACCATGGTCAAGTGGGGTTTATTCCAGGAATGCAAGGATTCTTCAATATATGCAAATCAATCGATGTGATACACCATATTAACAAATTGAGGGAGAAAAATCATATGATCATCTCAATCGATGCAGAAAAAGCTTTCGACAAAATTCAACACCCATTTATGATAAAAACCCTGCAGAAAGCAGGCATAGAGGGAACTTTCCTCAACATGATAAAGGCCATATAGGACAAACCCACAGCCAACATCGTCCTCAATGGTGAAAAAATGAAAGCATTTCCACTAAGATCAGGAACAAGACAAGGTTGCCCACTCTCACCACTATTATTCCACATAGTTTTGGAAGTTTTAGCCACAGCAATCAGAGAAAAAAAGAAATAAAAGGAATCCAAGTTGGAAAAGAAGAAGTAAAGCTGTCACTGTTTGCAGATGACATGATAGTATACATAGAGAATCCTAAAGATGCTACCAGAAAACTACTAGAGCTAATCAATGAATTTGGTAAAGTAGCAGGATACAAAATGAATGCACAGAAATCTCTTGCATTCCTATACACTAATGATGAAAAATCTGAAAGTGAAATTAAGAAAACACTCCCATTTACCATTGCAACAAAAAGAATAAAATACCTAGGAATAAACCTACCTAAGGAGACAAAAGACCTGTATGCAGAAAATTGTAAGACACAGATGAAAGAAATTAAAGATGATACAAATAGATGGAGAGATATACCATGTTCTTGGATTGGAAGAATCAACATTGTGAAAATGAATCTACTATCCAAAGCAATCTAGATTCAATGCAATCCCTATCCAACAACCACTGGTATTTTTCGCAGAACTAGAACAAAAAATTTCACAATTTGTATGGAAACACAAAAGACCTCGAATAGCCAAAGCAATCTTGAGCACGAAAAATGGAGCTGGAGGAATCAGGCTCCCTGACTTCAGACTACACTACAAAGCTACAATAATCAAGACAGTATGGGACTGGCACAAAAACAGAAATATAGATCAATGGAACAGGATAGAAAGCCCAGAGATAAACCCACGCACATATGGTCACCTTATCTTTGATAAAGGAGTTAAGAATATGCAGTGGAGAAAAGACAGTCTCTTCAATAAGTGGTGCTGGGAAAACTGGACAGCTACCTGTAAAAGACTGAAATTAGAACACTCCCTCAGAATGGGAGAAAATATTTGCAAATGAAGCAACTGACAAAGGATTAATCTCCAAAATTTACAAGCAGATCAATAATAAAAACAAAACAAAACAAACAACCCAATCCCAAAATGGGCAGAAGACCTAAACACACATTTCTCCAAAGAAGATATACAGATTGCCAACAAACACATGAAAGAATGCTCAACATCATTAATCATTAGAGAAATGCAAATCAAAACTACAATGAGATATCATCTCACACTGGTCAGAATGGCCATCATTAAAAAATCTACAAGCAATAAATGCTGGAGAGGGTGTGGAGCAAAGGGAACACTTGCACTATTGGTGGGAATGTAAATTGATACAGCCACTATGGAGAACAGTATGTAGGTTCCTTAAAAAACTACAAATAGAACTACCACACAACCCAGCAATCCCACTACTGGGCATATACCCTGAGAAAACCATAATTCAAAAAGAGTCATGTACCAAAATATGCACATCTTAATTTCCAATAATTTCTTTAACAGTAGTAGGAATAACTTTGCTGATTCGTTTTATTTTGGTGTTCCTGTAACCACAATAAAAGCTAATAGTGATTGGACACTTACAATATACTTGGTGTTATAGTAAACATCTGCCATTGATTCTCTTAATCCTCACAACAGTCCTATGAAGCAAGTATAATTAACCTCATTTTACAAAAAAGGAAATTGAGGTACAAAGGGGCCATGTAGCCAAGGTCAAACATCTGGTAACTGGTAAATATCCTGAGCCTCTTTAGATTGCCTTTTACAAATGCAGATCCTAGGATTTACATCCTTAGCTTTTCTTTTCTCAATATTTCTTATTCATCTGGATGTTATAAACCAGCCCATGGTTCTATTATTACCTATATGTCAGTGGTATATTGAATGAATGAATGAATAAACAAATGAATGATAGATGAATGAATGATGGCTGTGTTGCCAATGATATTTCTCCTATGCTACAGATATACATAAATATTCAACTACCTGGGTTCTACTTATGTATCTCCCAAATGTTTTAAATTGAATTATTTCAATCTTGAATTTATTATCTGCCTCATCAGCACCAGTACCTCTAATATATTCACTCTGCCTATGGTCTCTATATAATTGTTGTAGTTATGTACATTTTTGTCTCAGAAACAATTACCCTTTTTTTTTAAACCAGAATCTGTGAGGAATTTGCAAATTACATTTCCCCTTTACTAATAGACTTCCTTTTAATACCCATAGGTAGCAATACAGAGAAATTAGCAAGCAAGAGGAAGGGAGACTGTAATTTCTTTCATTTATTTGCTATTGCTTCAGCACTGTCCTAGCCGTAGTTGGTTCCAGCATCCAGTTTCTCTGCATACACAGAACCAGGTTTATTGTACACCTGCAGCAGACAGCAGCACTCACTCTTCAGGGGTCTGAGCTCTAAATCCATAGAGCCCTCCTGAGTTTCTAGGTTCTGATAACAGCAACTTCTTCCCTTTGTTCCCTCAACTCTAGGGTAGTAGCTGCTTCCTGCAATTATATGCTTAGTCTTACCTTTAATTCTCCCATCTTCTAACACCAGTGTAACCAATTGACTATATTAAATTCTACCTGTTAAAATAGGTAGTGTGCTTCCTGTTTCTTGACAAATGCTTCACTGACATACTCATGTATTAGAATTTCCTTTGACTACTGCAATTTCTTTCTTTGTTTCAGGCATTTTCTTTACCTACTCCATTCTCTTCCATGTTCAACTGATTTCCAAAAAATGCCAATTCTAATCTATGCTATGTCAAAAATCTATCTTGTCCACTTGTGTCAATCAAAATCCAGTGTTGAAGATCAGGCAGTTTTGATCTATAAGGCCTGCATTCAAGCACTAGACCTCCTGTATGTTAGCTTTAAAGACCTGGGGAAGACATTGGTTAGGTGGTTTACCACAATCCACCCAAGGGTGACTGTAACCTGACAGAACTTGAATTGAAAGAATTATAATCTTTTTTTTTTAAACATCTTTATTGGAGTATAATTGCTTTACAATGGTGTGTTAGTTTCCGCTTCATAACAAACTGAATCAGTTATACATATACATATGTTCCCATATCTCTTCCCTCTTGTGTCTCCCTCCCTCCCACCCTCCCTATCCCACCCCTCTAGGTGGTCACAAAGCACCGAGCTGATCTCCCTGTGCTATGAGGCTGCTTCCCACTAGCTAGCTATTTTACGTTTGGTACTGTATATATGTCCATGCCACTCTCTCACTTTGTCACAGCTTACCCTTCCCCATCCCCATATCCTCAAGTCCATTCTCTAGTAGGTCTGTGTCTTTATTCCCGTCTTACCCCTAGGTTCTTCATGACCTTTTTTATTTTATTTTTTTAGATTCCATATATATGTATTAGCATACAGTATTTGTTTTTCTTTTCTGACTTACTTCACTCTGTATGACAGACTCTAGGTCCCTCCACCCCACTACAAATAACTCAATTTCGCTTGCTTTTATGGCTGAGTAATATTCCATTGTATATATGTACCACATCTTCTTTATCCATTCATCTATCGATTGACACTTAGGTTGCTTCCATGTCCTGGCTATTGTAAATAGAGCTGCAATGAATATTGTCGTACATGACTCTTTTTGAATTATGGTTTTCTCAGGGTATATGCCCAGTAGTGGGATAACTGGGTCGTATGTCAGTTCTATTTTTAGTTTTTTGAGGAACCTCCATACTGTCCTCCATAGTGGCTGTATCAATTTACATTCCCACCAACAGTGCAAGAGGGTTCCCTTTTGTCCACACCCTCTCCAGCATTTATTGATTGTAGATTTTTTGATGATGGCCATTCTGACCGGTGTGAGATGATATCTCATTGTAGTTTTGATTTGCATTTTTCTAATGATTAATGATGTTGAGGATGCTTTCATGTGTTTGTTGGCAATCTGTATATCTTCTTTGGAGAAATGTCTGTTAAGGACTTCTGCCCATTTTTGGATTGGGTTGTTTGTTTTTTTGATATTGAGCTGCATGAGCTGCTTGTAAATTTTGGAGATTAATCCTTTGTCAGTTGCTTCATTCGCAAATATTTTCTCCCATTCTTAGGGTTGTCTTTTGGTCTTGTTTATGGTTTCCTTTGCTGTGCAAAAGCTTTTAAGTTTCATTAGGTCCCATTTTTTTATTTTTGTTTTTATTTCCATTTCTCTAAGAGGTGGGTCAAAAAGGATCTTGCTGTGATTTATGTCATAGAGTGTTCTGCCTATGTTTTCCTCTAAGACTTTGATAGTGTCTGGCCTTACATTTAGGTCTTTAATTCATTTTGAGTTTATTTTTGTGTATGGTGTTAGGGAGTGTTCTAATTTCAATCTTTTACATGTAGCTGTCCAGTTTTCCCAGCACCACTTATTGAAGAGACTGTCTTTTCTCCACTGCATATTCTTAACTCCTTTATCAAAGATAAGGTGACCATATGTGCGTGGGTTTATCTCTGGGCTTTCTATCCTGTTCCATTGATCTATATTTCTGTTTTTGTGCCAGTCCCATACTGTCTTGATTACTGTAGCTTTGTAGTATAGTCTGAAGTCAGGGAGCCTGATTCCTCCAGCTCCATTTTTCGTTCTCAAGATTGCTTTGGCTATTCGGGGTCTTTTGTGTTTCCATACAAATTGTGAAATTTTTTGTTCTAGTTCTGCGAAAAATACCAGTGGTAGTTTGATAGGGATTGCATTGAATCTAGATTGCTTTGGGTAGTAGAGTCATTTTCACAACGTTGATTCTTCCAATCCAAGAACATGGTATATCTCTCCATCTATTTGTATCATCTTTAATTTCTTTCATCTGTGTCTTACAATTTTCTACATACAGGTCTTTTGTCTCCTTAGGTAGGTTTATTCCTAGGTATTTTATTCTTTTTGTTGCAATGGTAAATGGGAGTGTTTTCTTAATTTCACTTTCAGATTTTTCATCATTGGTGTATAGGAATGCCAGAGATATCTGTGCATTAATTTTGTATCCTGCTACTTTACCAAATTCATTGATTAGCTCTAGTAGTTTTCTGGTAGCATCTTTAGGATTCTCTATGTATACTATCATGTCATCTGCAAACAGTGACAGCTTTACTTCTTCTTTTCCGATTTGGATTCCTTTTATTTCTTTTTTTCTCTGATTGCTGTGGCTAAAACTTCCAAAACTATGTGGAATAATAGTGGTGAGAGTGGGCAACCTTGTCTTGTTCCTGATCTTAGTGGAAATGCTTTCATTTTTTCACCATTGAGGACGATGTTGGCTGTGGGTTTGTCCTATATGGCCTTTATCATGTTGAGGAAAGTTCCCTCTATGCCTGCTTTCTGCAGGGTTTTTATCATAAATGGGTGTTGAATTTTGTCGAAAGCTTTTTCTGCATCGATTGAGATGATCATATGATTTTTCTCGCTCAATTTGTTAATATGGTGTATCACATCGATTGATTTGCATATATTGAAGAATCCTTGCATTCCTGGAATAAACCCCACTTGACCATGGTGTATGATCCTTTTAATGTGCTGTTGGATTCTGTTTGCTAGTATTCTGTTGAGGATTTTTGCATCTATGTTCATCAGTGATATTGGCCTGTAGTTTTCTTTCTTTGTGACATCTTTGTTTGGTTTTGGTATCAGGGTGATGGTGGCCTCGTAGAATGAGTTTGAAAGTGTTCCTCCCTCTGCTATATTTTGGAAGAGTTTGAGAAGGATAGGCGTTATGTCTTTTCTAAATGTTTGATAGCCAGGACATGGAAGCAACCTAAGTGTCCATCATCAGATGAATGGTTAAAGAAGATGTGGCACATATATTCAATGGAATATTACTCAGCCATAGAAAGAAATGAAATTCAGTCATTTGTAGTGAGGTGGATGGACCTAGAGTCTGTCATACAGAGTGAAGTAAGTCAGAAAGAGAAAACAAATACGGTATGCTAACACATATATATGGAATCTAAAAAAAAAAAAAGGTCATGAAGAACCTAGGGGTAAGACGGGAATAAAGACACAGACCTACTAGAGAATGGACTTGAGGATATGGGGATGGGGAAGGGTAAGCTGTGACAAAGTGAGAGAGTGGCATGACATATATACAGTACCAAATGTAAAATAGCTAGCTAGTGGGAAGCAGCCTCATAGCACAGGGAGATCAGCTCGGTGCTTTGTGACCACCTAGAGGGGTGGGATAGGGAGGGTGGGAGGGAGGGAGACGCAAGAGGGAAGAGATATGGGAACATATGTATATGTATAACTGACTCATTTTGTTATAAAGCAGAAACTAACACACCATTGTAAAGCAATTATACTCCAATAAAGATGTTTTTAAAAAAAAAGGGAAACATTGAAAAATTGAGGACACAGAATGATTGAATGTAAAGAAATTAATATTTCATAAAAGGCAAAAATTAATCAAAAGAAAGCTGAGGTAGTCATGCTAATATAAAATATATTTTTATATTATAAAATAAATATTTTATTTTTATAAAATTATATTTTAAATTTTATTATTTTAAATTTTAAAATATTTTAAAATATTTTATATTTAAAATATTTTAAAATATTTTAAAATATTTTAAATTTTATTATTTTAAATTTTTAATATTTTAAATTTTATATTTTAACTTTTATTTTATAAAATTTATTATAAAATAAATATAATTTTATTTTTATAAAAATAAAATTTAATTTTAATTTTATATTTATAATATAAAAGACACTTTAAAAATGCATAATTGGAGTATAAAACCTCACTAAATAACCAACGTTTATTTCACCAGAAACGTTTAACAATTTTATTATACACTTGAATGCACCTAGTAAAGAGAAAAGCGAATGAACAAACAAAAAGATGTGCATATTGAATCTCTACAACATCAATCTGTTTCACTACTTTTTGCTCCTGTATATGGCTGCTCAGGTTGTGTACTACACAACCCAACATATGCCATTCACGTAATGGCATCTTGCAATTAGACAGCCCAGGTAATTCTCCACTTGATTAAAGTGCTGAGTTGCTTTCTGCTTAAATGCATGCTAAATGTTGTTCAAGACTCTTGAAATTATACAAGTTGCTTTCTGATTTATAAGTGAAAGGATCCATGACAGGATAAATGGTAAAGGAAGAATAAGGTCAAATGCATGTTTTAAACTTAATTTAGAGAGTTTCGCGAAAATAATAAAGTAAAACATAATCTGAATGTGAATTCAGCTTTTCAAAATGCAATGAGGTATTTTGTAGTTGTGTAGGGACGTTTATGAAGAAAGATGCGTGTGCATAAATGTATAATATAATGCATGGTGCGATTACTGGGTTGATAGGGAGTTTCTAAATACTGGATGAGAATTTAGATATTTCATAATTCAGTCTATTTTACACTCTACTTTTTTACAAAAGGAATAGTTTGGTACACTTTCATAGTAAAGTCTTCTCTCTTACCTTACTGTTAGAATTGACAGCTACAGTTGTATTCAATATTATGCCTTCAGAGCTTCTCTATAGAGATATGCATTAAAAATATTCTAAGAAGAGAGTTCCATGATTCAGATATCTTGCACATATGAGAAAGCTTTAACGTATTAGTTTGTTCACTTATGCAGTACAGTTCGTCAGAAATAACTTTTTCAGCTTTTCCCATCTCAAACTCACTTAATATGAATTTCTTTTATTCTAATTATTTGGGGATGGAACATATTTGAACTGCTAACTAGTGTACTTCAACTTGCCTAGAAATGTATGAGAAGTATAATGTAAAGGAGAAGACAGTTTATGCTTGAATATATAAGCTACACCTAATTTTATCCCTGATGACTCCATCTTTATCCAAATGAAATATAAAAATTGGGCCAAATTTGCAAACATGTAAGTAAAAATAATGGTTTAGTTGTTGTCACTATTTGCCTCAAAAGGGAGAATTTTACAAACACCTGAGAAAAAGAGTAAGGAATCAAAATTACAAAATATACAATCTTTAAAAAGAAGAGAGCCAGGTCAAAGTACAGCTCCTTTTTTTTTTTTAGTTTTCCAGGATTGGGGGCAAGGGGTAGGCCTAGTGAATTTCACTTTCCTAGAGGCCTCATAGTTGAAGGGATTCTTTTAACAAATGCTTTAATGCTTGAGGCTGTTCAATCATAAGATAAAAGTCTTCAAATTCATGTTATGCAGAGCCTAGAGATAAGGTTAATTTGCCATGTCCTGTAAGGGGCAAATGGTTAACATTGTTTTACTTTATTTATTAAATTACATATGTACATAGTATAGCCAATATCAAGAAATAAATATTCAGTACTATATGCCATTCTTATTCCATCTTTATTCAATATAAATAAAATTTAACTTTGCTATATTTTACTAGCAATTGTGATATTTTTTTTAAAAGAAAATACATGCTTCTGAGTATTTGTCTAAGAAATTAACATAAAAATCTATATTTTTATTTAGCACTATTTATCTCATTATCTCTTTTATAATTTTATATAGTGATTAAATTATCAATACATTAAGTTTTTGAGAAAATTTTTTAAAATGATAAATAATGTTAATTTGGAGAAAGTCTATATACTTTTTTAACAGTACTCTGAAAGAATATAATTATAATTTAAAATATTAGTTATTTTTTCCTACTTACCCACTTTAGATGCCCAGAAATTTATGGTCTAGCTCTTAATAAAGCCAAAATAATAAACGTAGGGCAAATTTGATCTGAGTAGGAGGTTTGAAAGGATTTTTCCTCAAAAGTAATATGAAAATGACAGAGAATGTATGTTCTAGTTCCATGATTCTTGATTTACAAACATTATTATCAATATATGACATAGATTTTATTGCAGATAAGAGAAACCTGTGCTTTGTTTTTCATAGTATTTTTGCAGATAAGAGAGCATTATACTATTTAGTCAACATCAGCTCTGATGTCCTTCGAAAAAAGAGTCTATAAATGCATGAGGGAAAGTTAAATGAAATTACTCATAATTGATATTGGAAGGAAAAACGACAGGCTGGCTTTGATTCAATTTGACTCACAAGATGAGATTAAACAATAACACATTTGAAGGTATAAGTGAAAGGTGGTGAAATTTGTATTACTACAATGTCAACCAGATTGGTATAATCGTTATCTATGTATAAATACAGAGTTTCTGAGAGTGGCAGGGTTTGGCTTAGTGATCTAAGCATCCAAATGAGAAAGCCTAGACTGCCTGGAGCCAGAGGTTTAAGTCCTGTCAACCAACTCTTTCCTCTTTCCAAAGCAGATAAACCAGGTTCTGAAAAGACAGGTCTTTGTGTGGGGTGGAGTGGAGATCTCTCAATAACACCTTCAAATCATGGCCTGATTCTACTTTGGGGATCTTACAGATTATTTTGTCTGTCTTATGCAATAGAACAGCTTTGTCTTTCCACAATTCTGAAACCCAGACCAAAATATCAGGTGGGCCATCAACCACCATATCCCAATAAAGTACCTGGAATTTTAAGTATTTCATCTCTTTGACTGACATTGACTTTTTTAAGGAATTAAGAATAGGAGAAATAATTTTGTACATCCAGAAAGATGATCTCTAATAATTAGATATTTATAAACTACTTCGATCATTCAGTTAAGAGTTGAAAAGGAAAAACAAAGCATGAGTGGAAATCCGTGGTGGAACTCCTGGGTCAGAAGGCAAATGGGATTCAAGGAAACGCAGAAGCTGTAGACTTCAGGGGAACTTTTAATCACTCAGCTAATGCAACCCAGCACAGGTACCTCATTCAAAGGAGTCTTGAGTTATTCAGATGACAACGTAATCGTCCAGAAATCGTCGAAAGAATTTAACCAGTGGACTACAACATCTTGATTCACTTTTCTTTTCTGAAAATCTGAAGGTAAGAACATGAATATAACAAAGTCTGTCTTTTTTCCACAAGAAAAGCAAGAATACCAATAGAGTGGAAAGGCACACAGTTTATTTTAAGAAGGTAAGCGAAGTGATTCAGCAACCTTATTTAAAAAGTAATTTAGGTTATGAAGATAAAGAATAAAGAGAACAAGATCAGACAAACAATACACTTCTCATGTAAGCTGATGGAAAGAAACTAAAAATTCCTTGAAGAATTCAGTCAATGAAAATGGCAAAGTAGATAAATGTCTCTTTTTTGTCAGAAAAGATTATTAAATCTGAATCAAAACATTTCTCTACATAATTTTTATTATTTATGTTAGTTATCCAAAAGAATTAGAGTATTACAATTTATTAAATAAAAGACTTGTTGGCTAAGTACTAAAGGATTTAGAAGCTTCTAAATTGTGTTCTTATGTACTGAGTTTACTGAAAGCATGGAAAGGGTAACAGACAACACAGAAGCTATTCCACCTGCTTTGAAATAACTTGCATGCTAATTAAGCATCACTGTAATGAACAAAATTCACTGAAAATGTTACTTCTCTGTGGACAATGTGTCGTATTTAATTCATGATCATAAATGATATTTTCACTGCACTCTCAAACTGAGGCCATTACAGAATTCTCAGCTAAGTACAGTACTTCAGAAAGTAAAACTTTTTGTCTCTAAACCTCTCTCAGCTATGTATGAGAACAGGACACAAAAACAAGGACACTTTCCAGGAGAATATCTGTTAGGAAGAAGCAACTAAATCACTTCTTAAAGCCTCATATACCCACCCAATGCCAAAATATTTGAGAAAAACCATATTTATTTCAGAAATCAAGAACTCTCTGTGATACACAACTTTTCCTTTATTCTCCAAGAAGAAGGTTCTAAACTCATAGCAACAACAGCTGCTTTCTCTGAATGTGGAAAGGTAGCCAGGAATTCAGTCTATAATTACCTGTAATGGACATCAATTTGCCTGTCTAGATTTTTCAGTTCGCAATATCTAAGGAATTTGCAGGTGTCACAACTTTGCAACATTCAGCCATTGAAAGCAATAGTAACTGTCAAGACTACTGAATTCTTATACAGAAAAGTTCAAATAGGCCACTGGTATACCATTATACAGATGACTTGTGCTCCCAAAAGCCACCAGATCCCTGAGACAATGTAGAATGTCACAGCAATTGCAAAGGAAAATTCACTAAATAATAGACTCCAACAGGAGTGCTCAAAAGAATTCTTGTTTATAATAAAGACATTCAGAGGTCATCTGTTCTATCCTTGCTGCCCAAAAAAATAATCTAGTTAAGGAAGCTATCTTGCATTTAGTCTTTTATACAATTTACTGACCCCACCGTATCTTTCATAATAGATGTTAGTTAAAAAGTATCAATGCATGAATTATGGAATTAATTGAAGCAATTAAAGCTTTCTTCCAGGTTCAGTTTTTCTGGATTTCTGAATGTTAAATTAGCAGTTGGTTAGCATGCAATAGTTTATTCAGCATCTTTGTGCCATCCTATCAAAGTGAATTAACTAAAAAGATGAAGATATGAATCTCTTTTACCCGAAGTTTCAAAGGTGCATAATCATGTGTAAAAATATTTAAATTGTGCCAATCTCATTGAAATCTCATAATAAAGAGCAAAAAGGTTTACATTTCAATAAAAAAAGATAAAATTTGTACATGATCTTATAAATGTAACTTGACTTAAAATCTATAACGTGGTTAAGCAAAAACTAGTAGACTTTTCCAAGTTTGGTGAAATGAATTATGGCTATATCTATCTAATATCTAAACAGTTATGTAAAATTGGGAAAAGCATTAATTTACATATAAAATTTCTTCTACTCAAAATTAAGCATCATCTGTTTAACAGTTTCTACTTTAACTTTTATATTTATTGATAACTATATTGAGTATTAGATACAGAACAGATTTTAAATTTCAATAGTCTGTTATATCACACAACGCCAAAACAATTGATTAATTGAGTCACTTCCATTAATTAGTTAATCAGTTTCAGTAGTGGAAAATAATTGGGTGGATTAATTAACAAGTCAGTACAGCTGGAACTGTCCAAGAGCTGTACACCAACATTGTGTAAATTTTATTGCATTTATAGAGTCGCCTAAATTATAAGTAGATAACTCAGTGTGTTTTACTACAATAGTTCTTTGCTTTTGACATAAGAAAAGTTCATGTTCTGCTTTGGTTTTCATTAAATGGACCATTTATTTTTAAAAGCATGTACTTTTCCGTATATATTAGGTTTGATTCTCAACATAACGTACTGGCATAAAATTTGTAAGCTCATGCCCGTTAGTTGCAAATATTCCATGTCAGAAAATAAAATCAGCAAGTTAAAAAAAAAGTTGTTTAACCATCTGTATTTACATGTATATGTATGTAAGTTCTACGGGGTGAAAAACAACTACTCTTTGTACCAGAGCTTCAGTTTTCATTTAATGGAAAGAGTTGGTAGTTTTTTGGGTTTTTTTTAACATCTTTATTGGAGTATAATTGCTTTACAATGGTGTGTTAGTTTCTGCTTTATAACAAAGTGAATCAGCTATACATATACATATATCCCCATATCTCCTCCTGCTTGCATCTCCCTCCCACCCTCCCTATCCCACCCCTCTAGGTGGTCTCAAAGCACCGAGCTGATCTCCCTGTGCTGAGGCTGCTTCCCACTAGCTATCTACTTTACATTCGGTAGCATACATAAGTCTATGCCACTCTCTCACATCGTCTGAGCTTACCCTTCCCCCTCCCCGTGTCCTCAAGTCCATTCTCTAGGTCTGCGTCCTTATTCCTGTCCTGCCCCTAGGTTCGTGAGAACCAGTTTTTTTTTTAGATTCCATATATATGTGTTAGCATACAGTATTTGTTTTTCTCTTTCTGACTTACTTCACTCTGTATGACAGACTCTAGGTCCATCCACCTCACTACAAATAACTCAATTTCGTTTCTTTTTATAGCTGAGTAATATTCCATTGTATATATATGTGCCACATCTTCTTTATCCATTCATCTGTCGATGGACACTTAAATTGCTTCCATGTCCTGGCTATTGTAAATAGAGCTGCAATGAACATTGTGGTACATGACTCTTTTTGAATTATGGTTTTCAAAGGGTATATGCCCAGTAGTGGGATTACTGGGTCGTATGGTAGTTCTATTTTTAGTTTTTTAAGGAACCTCCATACTATTCTCCATAGTGGCTGTATCAACTTACATTCCCACCAACAGTGCAAGAGGGTTCCCTTTTGTCCACACCCTCTCCAGCATTTATTGTTTGTAGATTTTTTGATGATGGCCATTCTGACTGGTGTGAGGTGATACCTCACTGTAGTTTTTATTTGCATTTCTCTAATGATTAGTGATGTTGAGCATCCTTTCATGTGTTTGCTGGCAATCTGTATATCTTCTTTGGAAAAATGTCTATTTAGGTCTTCTGCCCATTTTTGGATTGGGTTGTTTGTTTTTTTGTTATTGAGCTGCATGAGCTGCTTGTAAATTTTTGAGATTAATCCTTTGTCAGTTGCTTCATTTGCAAATATTTTCTCCCATTCTGAGGGTGGTCTTTTCATCTTGTTTATAGTTTCCTTTGCTGTGCCAAAGCTTTTAAGTTTCATTAGGTCCCATTTGTTTATTTTTGTTTTTATTTCCATTTATCTAGGAGGTGGGTCAAAAAGGATCTTGCTGTGATTTATGTCATAGAGTGTTCTGCCTATGTTTTCCTCTAAGAGTTTGATAGTGTCTGGCCATATTTAGGTCTTTAATCCATTTTGAGTTTATTTTTGTGTGTGGTGTTAGGGAGTATTCTAATATCATTCTTTCGCATGTAGCTGTCCAGTTTTCCCAGCACCACTTATTGAAGAGGCTGTCTTTTCTCCATTGTATATTCTTGGCTCCTTTATCAAGAATAAGGTGACGATATGTGTGTGGGTTTATCTCTGGGCTTTCTATCCTGTTCCATTGATCTATATTTCTGTTTTTGTGCCAGTACCATACTGTCTTGATTAGAGTAGCTTTTTAGTGTAGTCTGAAGTGCAGGAGCCTCATTCCTCCAGTTCTGTTTTTCTTTCTCAAGATTGCTTTGGCTATTCAGAGTCTTTTTTGTTTCCATACAAATTGTGAAATGTTTTGTTCTAGTTCTGTGAAAAATGCCATTGGTAGTTTGAAAGGGATTGCATTGAATCTGTAGAGTGCTTTGGGTAGTATTGTCATTTTCAAAATGTTGATTCTTCCAATCCAAGAACATGGTATATCTCTCCATCTGTTTGTATCATCTTTAATTTCTTTCATCAGTGTCTTATAGTTTTCTGCATACAGGTCTTTTGTCTCCTTAGGGAGGTTTATTCCTAGGATAACTAATAAATAACTTCTTGTTCAGTATAATGATGTAGTAGTTGAACTTTTTCTTGTATAAGCTAATATGCTCTAACTTCAAGACCATTTGGAGAAATATAAACCTCAGAAAAATGTAAGTTTTGTATCAATAATCTAACACAGTTTCTCCCTAGTTTTACTTTTGATTATTTACTTATACTCTAAGTCATTGTTATGACTGTTTCATTATTGTACTGCCTATTAAGCTATTACTTTTCAGCTTTAAAGCCTCCCTTCTGCACTTTGCTTTGTTAGATAGAGCCTGGAACTTGGAGAACCGCATTTCTCAATTACCAGCTGGCTCCCCGTTAGATTTCACTAGAGAGAGATGGAAAGTCTGAACAAGAGAAAGAATTTACTCCTTTTGCTTGTTTCCAGTTCCTTCCTGTCAGCATTATTCCAGTAATAGCTCTTTATCCTGGCAGTTGAAGCTGATTCCAGTTTGCAGTTTGCCTTCCACACTCCTGGAACCAGCCTCACTGTGTCTCCTCAGAAATACTAGCAGCAACTGGCTGGCACCCTCTTTTTGGAGGACTGAGTCTCAGATGTGCAGGGCCCTCATCTGACCTCCTGAGGAACCAGCCCTCAGTGACCAGCACCCTTTCCTCAGAGGTCTGAGTCCCAACACTGAGGACAGGATCCCTCCTTTAAGTTCTAGACTGCCGTCCAATCCTAAACTCTTGCCTTTGTTTCCCCAGCCCTAGTTGCCCTCCTTCCCTTAATTACTACCTCTGTGATAACTCAGTGTTCTCCATCTGCTTTTTCAGGTCTCCGATACTTGCAAACAATTTCTCACATTAAAATGTTTCTCTATTAAAATAACTGGTATGAAAAAATAAATAAATAAAATAAAATAAAATAACTGGTATGTATTTTCCTGGCCAGACACCCTGATTGAAACCTCACTAATCATGGCCCATCATTTAGTTACATTTCTCAAGTGTTTTTAAAGTCAATCATTTAATTTAAAGTCTATATTCATGTTTTATTTCATTTTGGCTATATTATATCTAAGTTGGAATTGAGTAATTATAGAAATGAAGAGCTGGAATATATTTTAAAGATAATTTGGCCCAGCGCTAATATGGAAAAGCACCTAAAGTCATAGTGTTCTTTGCGGAATTTCGTATGCATGACAAAAAAACAGAAAATGCTGACATTTTAAATTCTCTCATATGAACTGGAAACACTTCTATCAGGAGAAATATGACTACATTATAACTGTGCAAAATAAATTATATCCTAAGGTACAGAAAAGATAAGGTGGGGGGGGTGTAGCATAATTTACCATTTCTAAAACTTCCATTAATGTTACTTAAGTATTGATTCATATATGATATAGTTTGCTGATGCTTATTAGCTGGTAAGTTAGAGCAAAGGTCTAAGTACCACTATTGAGGAAAAAATCTTAAAATTAAGAAAATTATATGCATTATTCAGTGTAGTACTGGGATAGCTCAATCTAGTCCCTGGAGTTGAAGAGTATTTCAGAGAGTTAGTCTAATGCCCTAATTTGATAAGCAGTCTTTATTTCAAATGATCAAAAGTCACTAAATTATAAAGTCAAAATCTTCTGACAAAAGCAGACTACTTTTTATTACGCTGAAATATTTATTGTTAGGATGGAATGTGGTTATTTTATTTATATTTTCTGATTTTAGATTATTTATACAAGTTACTCAGCAATGTAGGGTTAAGTGGGGGAAAAACTGGTTGGCATGCAGAAAATACAGCTCTCAATTTTGAAAAAAAGTAAATTGTACCTGAATTTAAAAACAAGTTAACTTGCTTGTAAGATTCTCTGCTGGGTAGTGTCAAAGCCTAAGATAAAGAAATAGAATTCTCTTGTAACAATTCATAAATTCTCAGCAGCATAAATGCCACTAGAAATAGATCTAATTTTCAAACAAATATATTTAAAAGAGTTTACCCTTGATTGGATTTATGAACAAAATTTAAATTTGCAGTCATTAATTTTTATATGTAATAAATTCAATAATTCAGTTTCACATAGTACACCATCTCATTTGATCTATCATACCAATCAAGGAAGAACGGGCAGGTACCTTTCTTCTCATTGCATGTGAGGGTCAGAGAGGCTACTTTAGGTCCCGTATCAGTGTAACCGAGCAGAACCCTATGGGGCCTTCCTGGGACAGACCCTTCCCTTCATGTCCTCTGCCTGCCTCTTGTTTGTAGAAAAGCTGTCATCTCCCGGGCCTCCGCTGAGTCACAAAAGCCTGACACAAGAATTAATGACTGAAAGGTTGTGAACATGTAGTGACAAAAGTAGCAGTTGGGCCAGGAAATTGGTAACAATTTAAATAGTAAATCAGCCATATGTCAGTCACAGAATCTTTAGCTCCTCCCTGAAGTACCTAGACAACAATATCCGATGCTTATTTCCTGAGTTGTTTTACAGATGCTAAAACCTCCATCAAATGGAAGAAGTTAACTACTTGATGACCAAGAGCACATAGCCCCCAGACCTACTGGAGCCCAAGGATTGATACTGTTAGCCCCTGTGACACCCCCCTGTTACCTCACCACCAACCAATCAGAGAATGGTGCACAAGCTGATCAGGCACCCTTGACCCCGCTCCCTTACCTTGCCTTTAAAAATGCTTCCCTGAAACCCATCACGGAGCTCAGGTCTTTTGAGCATGAGCCGACCTGTTCTCCTTGCATGGCCCTTGCAATAATCCTTTGTCTGCTCCAAACCCCAAAGTTTCAGTTTGTTTGGCCTCTCTATGCATCAGGCATGTGATAACTCTAGTCCAGACTCAAATCAGTCTCACAGTTAATTTCTCCCTTTTCTTTATCCTTGCACCTTTATCCTTAAAGGCATCTCTAACATAGCAGAGATCTAAATTCTATAGACTTTGGGTTCTTTAAGCCTAAAATGATATATTTTTCCTCAATATCTATGTTCCTGGAACATAGTATTGAAAAACAGAAAAATACTAACAATGTTACTATGATATATGAATTAAAATACCTTATGGATGCTACACTCCTTTAAAATATCTTGCCTATTAAAATTTTGTTCATGAACTATGACGAGCTGTTATCTGCAGGTGTCATCATAACCAATACAGGTTTAAGAAATGTTTCTGTTTTTTCCCCATGGTTGCAATAGAAGCAATAATGAGCACAGGAAGAAAAAAACAAAAAGAAGAACCTGTCAATCATAATGCTTCTATCTCATCATCAAATTTGACAGTTGATGCTCTCAGGCATTATTGACATTAGCCACAGTCAGATAAATCAGATATAATACAGGACTGATGATTACCCTGAAGATGCATGACTTTCAAAAGATTAACCCTCAAACATTCACACTTTAAGGTTCTTATCTATAGCTATAAAATGAAAATTTACTTAGTTAAAGGAATAGCAGACTTCAGTTATCAGGAGGAAGAGAAACACAAGAATCAATAAAGGCTATCTGCTTACAAGACAAATGTGAAAAAACGCTTAACAGTGACTGATAGTCAGTGGCAGAAGAGGCTTCCTTCTTTCTCTCTCCTAATTTTCCCACAGTTGGATCCCTGCTTCTCTAAGGAGAAGAAATTTGGAGACACAGTTCCTTCTGATTTGGGAACTGATAAACAGAGAAGTCATGAGCCCCTGGGTGTACCCTCTCAATGAAGACCTCCATCTTTCTTAAGTCGACTTCTCTCTACCTTTCTGTATACACCAAGTTCACATCTTAAGTGCTAAATGCTAACATTATTTGTTACTTAAAATATGTTTTTAACAACTCTTTATTATCCAGTGTAAAGTATATTCCTATGAACTCTATGTTACTTTTGTTAGTCATAATTAATGTTTTATAGTTACTAAAAGATAGCCTCTTCTTGGATAGACATTACTGTACTATTATTAATATTAACATCATTCATTTGTTTTTTTTTTTTTTTTTTTCTTTTTTTTGCGGTATGCGGGCCTCTCACTGTTGGGGCCCCTCCCGCTGCGGAGCACAGGCTCCAGACGCGCAGGCTCAGTGGCCATGGCTCACGGGCCCAGCCGCTCTGCGGCATGTGAGATCTTCCCAAACCGGGGCACAAACCCGTGTCCCCTGCATCGGCAGGCGGACTCTGAACCACTGCACCACCAGGGAAGCCCCATTCATTTGTTTTTATAATTAATTTATAAATGCTACCAATACACTTATAACAGTTTTTAAAATAACACTGGATCATTTAGTAAAGTTGGTACTAAATACAAGTATATTGTCTAGGTGTTAGTATAGCAAGTTATCATGCTTAAAAGAGAAAAAGTAGCTAGATTCATGAGTCTAAAATAATATCTGACTTTTACATTTTGAATAATCTTAGCAGAGGTTTAAGCATCTGAAAGTGTATCGATATGAAGTAACTCCTGTAAATAGAAATTATATTTTGTTTAAAGTTACATCCCACCACTTTCATC
Source organism: Tursiops truncatus (assembly GCF_011762595.2). Lineage (NCBI taxonomy): Eukaryota > Metazoa > Chordata > Mammalia > Artiodactyla > Delphinidae > Tursiops > Tursiops truncatus. The sequence continues at coordinate 28,177,131 of NC_047042.1, read as the reverse complement.
AGCCCGAAACAGTGACTTATAAATAGGAAGTTCTCTACCAATGTTAATAAAGTAGTTCAGATAGTATATAAAAGTGGATAAGGCATATTGGCATATTCTGGTCTGGAGGAAAGAACTAATTTTAATCTAAAAGAAGGCAAAGGAAGAGTGAATATGTTCCGTTATGATAAGTGTGCATATGCACACGTGTGTAAGTGTGAGAGAGTGAGATTAAGAGTGGAGGGAGATTAAAAATTTGAAAGCCTATGATAAAATAATTCACAAAACTCAATATCTTGTAATAACTTATAATGGAAGAGAATGTAAAAATAGAATATATATACATATATATATATGTATAACTGAGTCACTTTGCTGTACACCTGAAACTAACAAAACATTGTTAATCAACTATATTTCAATAAAAATTTTTAAAAAAAGAAATTAAAAAAAATTGCTTACTTCAACAAAATTAAAAGTTTTGTGCTCACCATGTAAAATATGAAGGTCTGCTGAAGAAATTAGGAAATTACAGATTTTTAATTTCCTTTTGGGGACTCTAACAGACAAAGCAATAGCATGTAAGGGAAGCTGGTTTTATCCTCATTCAGCAATACTATGATCGACTCCTGGTCATGTCTGACTACTTTCCAAACCAAATGGAAATGCTTAACTGCCTGACAGCTTTGGTGGTACGTATCTGCCATGTGGGATGATACCCTATCACACAACAAGTTGTACATTTTAGGTGCTGCTTAGGCTAAATTAAATCAAGATGTTTGTTTTCAGTAAGCATAAGCACCCCTTGACAGATTTCCAGATTCAGGTGCTTATACAAACAAATCTGAGAGGCAACATTAATTTTAATGCTGACTGAGCTGCATTTAGCAATTGTAAATTATGGAAATACTTCAAACTTTATAGGATTACAAAATGGAAAGTGATCAGGGTTCTGGGCATGGGTCCTATAGAAGTATTTTCCAAATAGTTCTGCATTGGAAAATAGAATCCATGTGCTCCTATTTACCTGAACATGTTCCAAACAAAACCTAAATGTTTATATAAGGAAATTCAAAATACAGTGATTTAATGTCTAGCCAACACAAAGAACATCTGTAGTATCACTGTCTCATGATGTTCAATCTATACAAAGTCATTAAAAATAAAACAGTGAAGTGAATTATTTTCACCCCTTCATCATATACCAATATATGAGAAAAGTTTAATTGTTATTAAAAGATCTAGGACACGTCCCTATTCAGAATCAAAAGTTTAATACTGAAAGTGGAAAAAAACCCAGTCTTGTTTTGCTTTGCTTATTTAATTCAAAAAGGTTGGATATGTAGGGAAACTTGTAAATTTAAAAGTAGATGGAAACAGTTCCTAAATCTTGGCCCTGCACAAAATCAGTTTAGTCCTGGTGCAAAATGGTGAATAAGACAAAATCCTTTTCTTTACAGAATTTACATGCTAGTAGGGAGGGAGAAAAAATAAGCAGCAAATAAGTAAACAAATGTAAGAAAAGGAAAAAAGGTGATGAGGATGGGACGTACTGAGATGACAGGGTTGGGAACTGTGGTAGAAAGGGCCACGAGGAAAAACCCTTTTAAGTGTACATTTCTACTGAGAAGTAAAAGATGAGAAGCCACCAGGTATGAACATGAGCAACCTGAGGATTTGACCAGAGCTGGAATGGAAGGTGGACATTGCAAATAACTCTTTTACCACTAAACTAACTCTATGAGGAGTCATCCTTTACTATGATAATGGCATTGGTGTACTGTGGAAATTCCTTATTCTTAGGTAGATGACATGAAGTGTTTAGGTAAACCTTACAAAATGTTAACAATTGATGATTTTAAGTGAATGGTACATAATGAGTGTTGATTCTACTATTTTACCAATTTTCCCATAATTTGAAATTTTTCTAAATAAAAAGTTAGGAAATTTATTTTTTAAAAAACAGGAATTAAAACCATCCACACGCTAATTGCCAATGATTATGTAAAATGATTGGGTGTTTTAGAGTAGGTTTTCTTTTGTGAAATACTCCATGACAGATTTCTATTTTAGAACAGAAATAATACAAACAGTGGCATGTCCAACAACATAACACATTTCACCATGTCCAGATAACAGTGCAGCAAATGCTTCAAATAGAGAAGAGAGCCAGAATTATGAGTCTGCATAATATCTGAAACCGACTCTATTCTGACCCTATGCTTCAATCCTTCTTTGGCTACTCTGTGTCTGACATACCCCACACTTGCACTCACATCACTGTTATTCTGTCTTTCCAACCTCTCCCGTGCTTCTGACTTCTGCATTGCATTACCTGCCTCTCCATTCCTTATCTTACATTTCATGCTTTCTTTTCTCCCAATTTGATTTTTTCTCCCCCCATCATTCTTCTTAGCATAGCATACAGGAGCCTGAAAAATCTGGTTGTCCTTTGCCAAATTCATTTCTTGCAGAAACTTGCATTCTCTACTCTACTCTAGGGATCCTCAATTGCTATTTAGTACCTCTAAATGTCAAGACGTTTCACACCAGCATGGCTTTGTCGAAACTACGACTTCTACTTCAAATGCCCTTCTCTACAAAACTGTACACTCTTTTTACTCGACTCATTACTCAAGGTTAATTTCAAAGGTGAAGATTTTTCCAACAATCTCCCATCCCACTCTACAACCAACTACCTATATAACTGTTCCAAAAACAGTCAATAGCTCTTTGTTGACAACCCTTGTTATTTACATGGATCTCTCTCTTTTGGAACGAAACTTTTAAAAAGTAGGGATCTTGCCTAATTCATCACCAATGCACAGCACGAAGCACCCTGGGTGTCACAGAGAGTCACTGAATAAACATTTGTTGAAATGATAAATGGATTCAATAAGCAAGACTAAAATTATCTAGTCAGCCAATATTACTGTGTTAAAATAGATTTATGCTTACTCTTCAAAATACTTTAAATGTACGATTTTCATTCAAAAATATTTATTCAACACTTATTGTACAGAGCTCCAGAGTTAATTGCTAAGTATAAAGAAATGGAAAAGTCTCTGTCATCAATGAAATGTAGAAAATAAAATGAGCGTAATTTGGCATATGAGTGTTAAAATGTTAAGAAACAGAAAAAATGAGAAGATTCTTTAGTTTATATCATGTATAGTAAAGTGCCTACTTAATCTGTTCAATGGCAAACTCTATAATGCCTGAGAACATTAAAAGCCTGTCTCCAAATCTCAGGAAATGATTTAGATTTGAAATACACATTTATGGACCCTCAGCGTAAGAGTGATTGTTAACTCTGTGATTGTGGATGACTTCATCAAGGGAGATTACTCAAGTGATCACAGAAGTGTCCCTGGAAAACTTCAACAGATAAGGAATTAATGTAAGAAAGTGATATTAAGACAGAGTGGCCATAGAGATAGAATACCTTCATGGAGTAGGCAAATCTCTAATTCAAGGGGAATGGGGTTGAAAGGCGTTATAGACCATAGTTTAAAATGCCCCAGGGAACCACTAACCATAAAGCAAGCTTGCCAAAACACTAGTTAGATAACACATTTATCCATTAAAAATTTACCTCCAATTACACATCCTCATTCCAACAAGTAGTTGGTTCGGTCAATTCAGTTTGTTCTCTGTGCTTTTGTTAATGAAGCAATACATTTTTATTTGAATTTAGTCTTGAAATTTCCTAATATTCAGAGTGATACTTGGAAAGATATTCACCAAACAGTTAATGGTGGAGATTTTTGCTTTATTTGTTTGCCTTTGTTTTCTTGCTTTCTTTTTTTTTAACTTTTTTATTGGAGTATAATTGCTTTACAATGGTGTGTTAGTTTCTGCTTTATAACAAAGTGAATCAGCTATACATATACATATACATATATCCCCATATCTCTTCCCTCTTGCATCTCCCTCTCTCCCACCCTCCCTACCCCACTCTTCTAACTGGTCACAAAGCACCAAGCTGATCTCCCTGTGCTATGCGACTGCTTCCCACTAGCTATCTGTTTTACATTTGGTAGTGTATATATGTCCATATATACACTACCACTCTCTCACTTTGTCCCAGCTTACCCTTCCCCCTCCCTGTGTCCTCAAGTCCATTCTCTAGTAGGTCTGCGTCTTTATTCCTGTCTTGCCCCTAGGTTCTTTATGACCATATATATATATATATATATTTTAGATTCCATATATATGTGTTAACACGTGGTATTTGTTTTTCTCTTTCTGACTTACTTCACTCTGTATGACAGACTCTAGGTCCATACACCTCACTACAAATAACTCAGTTTCGTTTCTTTTTATAGCTGAGTAATATTCCATTGTACATATGTGCCACATCTTTATCCATTCATCTGTCGATGGACACTTAGGTTGCTTCCATGTCCTGGCTATTGTAAATAGAGCTGCAATGAACAATATCGTACATGACTCTCTTTGAATTATGGTTTTCAGGGTATATGCTCAGTAGTGGGATTACTGGGTCGTGTGGTAGTTCTATTTTTAGTTTTTTAAGGAACCTCCATACTGTTCTCCATAGTGGCTGTATCAATTTACATTCCCACCAACAGTGCAAGAGTGTTCCCTTTTCTCCACACCCTCTCCAGCATTTATTGTTTGTAGATTTTTTGATGATGGCCATTGTGACTGGTGTGAGATGATATCGCACTGTAGTTTTTTTTGTATTTTGTTTTTTGTGTTTTTTTGTGGTACGCGGGCCTCTCACTGTTGTGGCCTCTCCCGTTGTGGAGCACAGGCTCCAGACGCGCAGGCTCAGCGGCCATGGCTCACAGACCCAGCCGCTCCACGGCATGTGGGATCTTCCCGGACTGGGGCACAAACCCGTGTCCCCTGCATCAGCAGGCGGACTCTCAACCACTGCGCCACCAGGGAAGCCCTGCACTGTAGTTTACATTTGCATTTCTCTAATGATTAATGATGTTGAGCATTCTTTCATGTGTTTGTTGGCAATCTGTATATCTTCTTTGGAGAAATGTCTATTAAGGTCTTCTGCCCATTTTTGGATTGGGTTTTTTGTTTTTTGATATTGAGATGCATGAACTGCTTGTAAATTTTGGAGATTAATCCTTTGTCAGTTGCTTCATTTGCAAATACTTTCTCCCATTCTGAGGGTTGTCTTTTCATCTTTTTTATGGTTTCCTTTGCTGTGCAAAAGCTTTTAAGTTTCATTAGGTCCCATTTATTTATTTTTGGCTTTATTTCCATTTCTCTAGGAGGTGGGTCAAAAAGGATCTTGCTTGCCTTTGTTTTCTGATTTGTAGTATGGATTCTTAAGTTTTATGTGTTCCTCGAATTTACCTTTTGCATGCACACATATCACAAAGAGAAAAAAGGAAGTTAAGAAAACAAATGTTTTATAAAAAATATTTTAAAAGGAAATATAGCATTTTAAGGGGTTCTTTTATAATATAAACACAAATTCAATATAAAAATGGTATTTGTGACTATTTTATTTATAGACAGTGTTGGGTAATTCAATTTCCCAAGCTAGATCATCTGTATCCTAGAGAGTACGCTATTCTTTTTATTTTTGAGGTATAATTAACTTGTAATTAAATGCACAGATCCTAATTGTTCAATTCAAACAGTTTTGCTAAATGCATTCATCTGTGAAACTAATACCTTAATCGAAATTGTAACATCACCAAGCCCCTAGAAAATACTCTTATGTCATCACAATCACTCTGATCATATATTAGTTTTTTTCCTGTATCTGGATTTAGATAAATGAAATCACTCTGTACTCTTTCATGCTTGGCTTCATTTGCTTACACAATGTTTTGAGACCCTTCCCTATTGTTTTACTGTTCAGTAGGTTATTTTTTTTAACTTCAGGGTATATTAGATGGTATGGCTATACCACAAGTTGTTTATTCTTTCTTTTGTTGTTAGGCATTTGACTTGTTTCCAATTTTGGCTATTCTGAATAAAGCTATTATGAACTTTCTTTTACAAGTTTTTGTATGGATACATTTTCATCCCTTTTGGGTGAATACCAAAAGGTGACTTACTGGGTTATATGGTAAATGTATACTCAATTTTATAAGAAACTTGCAGGCAGTTCTCCAGAGTACTTGACAAGTTTATATTCCCACCAGCAAGGTATGAGTGTTACTTGAATTCTCACCAACATTGGTGCTGTCAGACATTTTTGTTTGTCATTCTACTGGGTTTGAAGTGGTATTACACTGTGATTATAATATGCATTTCCCTGGTGACTAATAATGCTGAACATCTTTTCATGTGCATAGTGCCCATTTATGTCCTCTGTTTGTAAAGTATCAAGTCTTTTGACACTTTTACAGATGGTTAAACTTTTTATTGTTAATTTGTGGGAGTCTTTTATATATTTTGAATACAAGTTCTTTGCCCAGTATATGTAATTAAATATTTTTCCCTAGTATGTCCTTTGTTTACTCATTTCCTTAATGACATCTTTTGGTGATCAGAACATTTTTAATTTTAATAACTTGCACTGTATCACTTCTTTTTATGGTTTGTGATTTTTGTGTCCTCAACCTTAACCTAAACTTAACCTAAAGTTATGAAGATATTTGCTTGTTTTTCTTCTAGTTCTATGATTCTGGGTTTTATGTTTAACTCAATAATCCAACTCAAATTAATTTTGGGAGATGGACTGCAACAGTCATTTCTCCCTACATGAATATCCGGTTGTTCCAACAGCGTTTGTTAAAAACACTGTCTTTTCTCCATTGAATTTTCTTAACATCTTTTATGGAAAATGGTTGACCCTATATATGTAGGTTTATTTCTGAACTCTATACTGTTACACTGTTGTATTTGCTTACCTGTATACCAACATCACACTGTCTTGGTAACTCTATCTTTATAGTAAGACTTGAACTCAGGTAATATATTTTATAATTACACTATTTATAAAAATATATATTTAAAAAATTCATAATTCTTTTTCACAATTGTGGCTATTCTAGATTATTCTTGCCTCCACATGAATTTTAGAACTATATTCTCTATTACCTTAAAAGAAACTCCTGGAATTTTGATAGGAATTATAGATGAATCTATGTATCAGTTTGGAGACAATGGACATATTAAAAATATAGTTTTCCAATCCATGAATATGGCTGATTTATGCTTTCATTGATGTTTTTAATTTATCTTTACAATCTTTTATAGGAGTCAGTAATATATATCTTACTCATCTTGCATTAGAGTCATTCTTATTCATCAGATATTCTTCATGCTACTATTAAAGTGAATTTTAAAATCAATTTCCAATTGTTTAATGCTAGAATACACAGAAAATAATTATTCCTTATGTAGCTTTTGTGACATTTTTAAATTTATTTATTGTTTACAGTACAGTAATTTGTAAATTCCTTTAGATTTTCTATGTGTAAATCATGACATATCTGATCTCCCCCAACAAAAGAAATTTTTTACTTCTTTTAATTCTTAATTTCTAATTCTTGCCTAATTGCATTGTTTTATACCCTATGGGGAAAAATATTTAACATTTCATCATTAATTAAGATGTTACTGAAAGATTTTTTCATATATATCTTTTATTAGAATGAGGAAGTTCCTTTCTATTTTAAGTTTGCTGTAATAAATTTTATATTATAAAGAGATGCTGCTTTAACTATTCAGATTATAAATGGTCTTTCTCTTTAAACTTGTTAATGAATGTTATTATACTGATTTTCATTGGAGTTTGGGAATAATCCCACTTGGTTATATTATCCAATTTATACATTGCTTGATCCAATTTGTAATATTTTGCTAAGGATTTTCACATCTATATTTATGAGGCATATTGGCCTATTGTTTTCTTTTAACATTTTTATCAAGGTCTGTTATAAGAGCTATGATGCCTTCATAAATTGGGAAGTAAGTGTACTTATTTTTGAAGTCAATAACCAAAGGAATGATGGCTAATCAAATATTAAACCCTTTATGAAAGGGTTTATGAAAGGGTTTATGAAAGCTTCTATGAAAGCTTTATGAAAGCTTCTAGAATTATAATTCACAACATTTCAGAACTCCTCCAATCAACTGATATAAATTTATTTTAAGACCCATGGTTGAAATTAAATGCTCCCACTTTAACAACTCTGCAGCTGCATAGGCTGCATCTTCACAATGCCCTCTTCTGAATATTTGGGTGGCCGGGTACCTCCACGGTGAAAATCTTATTAAGCACAATAGAATATTCTGAATTTTAAAACTCACTCGGAATTGCAGATATGTCAGTGCTTTAGGAAGACAGACACTTGTGGAACACATGCTCTGAAGTCAGTAAACGCAAACCATCTGAGCAACAAATGTAGCCCTCGAGAGTTCATTTGAAAGGAAACCTCCCAAATCCTGCTACTCAAGAGATGAGAGGGAAATGACAGCTCTCTTCAACAGGAATAAGTTTATTTCAAGCAGTTGTTCAAAGGTTTATCTAGAATGTGGACTTTTTTTTTTATCACCTACATTCCAGAGATACTATAACATTAGAGAAAACATTTAAATTGCTCTTTGAGCCAGAAACCACCCAATACTGTGAGTTAATTACTTAAAATAATAATAGAAACACATTTGAGGCCTTTAAACAGGAAAAATGTACTCAGGAGCATGGTCTTCTCTGTTTTATTTCTTTTGAAAATGAAACGTATTAGCAATGACAGATGAAGCGGGCCTGCAGGAGATGTGGCCGAGGTGTGTGGTGACAGCCTGGCATTCACAATGGATGTACTGGTGTGCCTCAGGCAGCTGCTTCATATACTCCACATTTTGAAAGCTAGTAATACAGCATCGTTTCTTACATTTTACTGGATATTATAAGATAAACGTATTGCACAAGAAATCTGAGGTGGAATGGCCCTTTATATAAGTGGAATGCCTGCATTCCAAGTAAGGAAAATTTTCAGCAAGGATTGAGTCATTTCTGTTATCAGGGACAAATGTGCTGTGGGCCTCCTACCTCGATTCCTTAATACCATAGACAAGGCTGATTTACTAGAAACTTATATGCTAAATTATTCTCCTACGAACAGAACTCAGTATGTCTCACAAAGTAGGACTCTCAGGTTCAATCTACTTTAGTACTCTTTTGTATGTATATGAGCTACAAGAAAGAATCAAAAGTGCATCAATTCTAATTAGGATGATGAGGTTAGACATTTCCTAACTAATAATCTGCTGTTAACTTGTAACATTAGGTAACATGACTGTAATAAAAAATTACGGCATAGGAAGAAGAAGAGAGATTTACTCAAGAAATCACTAGAAATAAGAGATCTCAAAAAAGACCAAAAGTGACTGACCAACAGAGAAAAATGCTTGGAGATACAAGGAAAAGAGATGGTGAGGAGGGTCTACAGACATATAACAGAGAAAAGAAATTATAATATCTCTTTTCCTTTCCCTTCAAAGTCACATGGTATAAGTAGCAAATGTTAAAAGA